>NC_084618.1:68786622-68911622 GCF_033978795.1 Nerophis ophidion
CCTTACTTTAGATCCTAGACATTAATAACAGATACACTGTAAAAGTGGGGATTATTCCACTACCTTCTAGACAGTAATAATATTTGTACTAGATATCCTGCAAAAGTAGGCCCCTCCCCCTTTAGCAAAAAGATATATAACTTTTTTTTTTGGGGTGGTGGGGAAATAGGTCAGGTGTTATTTGCAGCATGTGTAGATGCTCATTTAAAGCCACAAAGCAATCGTATACACTGCAACAAAAACAAAAACACTCTTATCATATTTTTAAAACGTCTTATGTGTCTAATTAAAAAAAAAAAAAGATAATCATTAAATTATGTTATGAAGTGGTTAAACAAAAATAATGGAAGCTTATATTTTGACATTACAATAATTTAGTTTTATTTTTGAACAATTTATTAATAATAATATATTATTTGTGGCAAATTAATATAGTTTGATAATTTTTCTACTACCTATACCAATATATATTTTAATATTAATATCAATAATGATATTAATTTAAATAAAAGGCAATTAAATAATATTTAATTAAACATTTTATAACATTAATAGTTATTAACTAAGTCATTCATACTTTTAATGTCATCACTTGGACAAAATGATGAAGCAAAAATGATTAAAGCACAACTTATTCTGATGATAGTCCAATAATTTACTTTTATTCCCAAACAAATGTAAAATTTACATTAGTATGATGAATTTTATTTGGTATAAATTAACTACTTATACTAATATTATGTTTATATTGATATTACAAAAATTATTCACATAAAAAAGGGGTTATTAGTTAAAGGCCTACTGAAAGCCACTACTAGCGACCACGCAGTCTGATAGTTTATATATCAATGATGAAATATTAACATTGCAACACATGCCAATACGGCCGCTTTAGTTTACTAAATTGCAATTTTAAATTTCCCGGGAGTTTCGTCTTTGAAACGTCGTGTAATGATGACGTGTACGCAAGACGTCACGGGTTTTTAGGAAGTATGAGCGCTGCACACACACACAGCTAAAAGTCGTCTGCTTTAACGGCATAATTATACAGTATTTTGGACATCTGTGTTGCTGAATCTTTTGCAATGTGTTCAATTAATATTGGAGAAGTCACAGTAGAAAGATGGAGTTGGGAAGCTTTAGCCTTTAGCCACACAAACACACGGTGATTCCTTGTTTAAAAATTTCCTGGAGGTGAAACTGTCCTATGGATCAGAGCGCTGTCAAGCCAACATGGATCCCGACCACATGTCAACCAGCAGGTTTTGGTGAGAAATTTGTGGTTAAAAAGTTCTTACCGGAGAAAAGCCAAGCTTGTGCTGTCCAAAGCTGCCGTTGACTCCCCTGAGACACTGCGCGTCAACACACCCGTGGACACACCCTTCCGACTATCAGGTACTGTCAAACTCACTAAAACACTAGCAACACAATAGAATGATAAGGGATTTCCCAGAATTAACCTAGTAAAATTAGCTAAAAACATCGGAATCCGTCCCAATGCAACCGTGTTTTTTTTTTTTCTTTCTAGTCCGTCGCTATCATTATCCTCAAACACGAATCTTTCATCCTCGCTCAAATTAATGGGGAAATTGTCGTTTTTTCGGTCTGAATAGCTGTTTTTTTTGGAGGCTCCCACTAAAATCAATGTGAATATGTGAGGAGCCTTCACACGGGCGATGTCATCGTCTGCGACTTCCGGTCGAGGCAGGGCTTTTCTGTTAGCACTAAAAGTTGCGAACTTTACCGTGGATGTTCTCTACTAAATCCTTTCAGCAAAAATATGGCAATATCGCCAAATGATCAAGTATGACACATAGAATGGACCTGCTATCCCCGTTTGAATAAGAACATCTCATTTCAGTAGGCCTTTAATAGTATTTATAATAATATGTTGCTAAAATCTTAAATTCTATGACAAAAATTACATATATTTTTAAACTAATTTATTCATATCTTTATTGTCATTTTGCTGGAAAAATACTTTTTTTTCAATGCCATTCCACTAGTTTACTTTATACTTTTAAATACATTTATCAATTAAATTAATACGATGAATACAATTTTCATCAAATAGAATAGATTAGAATGGAAAGTACTTTATTGATCACTGGGGGAATTTCAGCACCATAGTTCGCTCACAATAAACAATAATAATAATAATAATATACGACATATTATATATATAATATATGAATAATATGTATGAATACAATTTTCATCCGATAGAATAGAATAGAATACAAAGTACTTTATTAATATATGACATTTATATGACATATATATAATATATATTATTCATCTATAATATGAATAATATATATTATATATATGTCATATATTATTATTATTATTGTTTATTGTGAGCGAACTGTGGTGCTCAATTTTCCCCAGGGATCAATAAAGTACTTTTCAATTCTAATCTATTCTATTTGATGAAAATTGTATTCATCATATCCAAAGACATGCACCTGGGGATAGGTTGATTGGCAACACTAAATTGGCCCTAGTGTGTGAATGTTGTCTGTCTGTCTGTGTTGGCCCTGCGATGAGGTGGCGACTTGTCCAGTGTGTACCCCGCCTTCCGCCCGATTGTAGCTGAGATGGGCGCCAGCGACCCCAAAAGGGAATAAGCGGTAGAAAATGGATGGATGGATGGAATAATATAAATATATTCTACATATATTCTACATTTAAGTGCAGTCAAGGAACATATGCATTATACAGTCTGATGTCTGTCGGTATGAAGGACCTCCTGTGTCGTTCCGTGTTACATTTTGGGAGTCTGAACCTTCCACTGAATGTGCTCATTCTCTCCGCAAGGTCCGAGTGTAGTGGGTGGAAGGTGTTGTCCATAATGACTTGGAGTTTTGCTAGACTTCTCCTCTCTGACACCACCGCCAGAGAGTCCAGCTCCACTCCCACCACGTTACTGGTCTTCTCTACCAACTTGTCCAGTCTGTTTGTGTCCCTCACTCTCAGCCCGCTGCCCCAGCAGGCCACGGCGTACAAGAAGGCGCCCGCCACCACCGACTCGTAGAACATCTTCAACATCTTTGTACAGACGTTGAAGGATCCTGGCCTCCTGAGGAAGTAGAGGCGGCTCTGTCCCTTCTTGTCGAGGACCTCAGCGTGTTTTGACACATTCAGCTTGTTGTCCATGTGTACTCCCAGGTATTTATAATCCTCTACCATGTCCACATCAAAACCCCCTTGATGGAAACAGGGGTCGCCAGAGTACTCCTCCTTCCCAGGTCCACAACCAGCTCCTTGGTCTTTGTCACATTGATAAATAATACCTATATATATATATATATATATATATATATATATATACATATATATATATATATATATATATATACATATATATTTTAATTTAAATATATGTATTGCTCTTGATAAAGGTATTCACATTAAAAAAAAGGGTAGAGCGGCCGTGCCAGCAACTTGAGGGTTCCAGGTTCGATTCCCCGCTTCCGCCATCCTAATCACTGCCGTTGTGTCCTTGGGCAAGACACTTTACCCAGCTGCTCCCAGTGCCACTCACACTGGTTTGAATGTAAATTAGATATTGGGCTTCACTATGTAAAGCGCTTTGAGTCACTAGAGATAAAGCGCTATATAAAAATAGAGGAAAAAAAAAAATTCTACTGCGATGAGGTGGAGACTTGACCAGGGTGTAAACTGCCTTCCGCCCGATTGTAGCTGAGATAGGCACCAGCGCCCCCCGTGAGCCCCAAAAAGGGAATAAGCAGTAGAAAATGGATGGATGGATGGATAATTAATATTTAATAGAAATATTGCTGTGATTTAAAATTCTAACTACATATATTCCAAACTAATATATTCATGTCTATATTGTTATTACTTGGGCAAAATGAGTAAGCAAAAATTATTGAAGCACATTTGAAGAATTATGAAAACATATTTTACATTCTAATAATTTAATTTAATTAGTTAAATTGGTGTTATAATTATTTTTCAAACCAAAATAAATGAAGCATGGCTTCATAACATTAATACTGTACTGACCTTTTTCATATTAATCGCATTATTAATAATCTTGACATTGATTGTTATTAATACTTAATAGGTGGTAATATATATATATATTTTTAATAAAAATAAAATATCAATTTTTTTAAACAATTATTTAATTAATAATAAATAAGATGGCCGCTTAAAAGCAGGAAGCACCACACAAAGCAGAGAAGGTAGGTAATGTGCGGGTAAAGATATGTTGACTGGGTGAAAGGAAGAAGCACCAGTGTGACCCCAGGATGCAGGGAAGGTAGGTAAGGTGCAGGTAAAGATATGCTGTCTGGGTGATGGCAGGAAGCACCAGCATGTATGGGTGAAAGGAAGAAGCACCAGTGTGACCCCAGGATGCAGGGAAGGTAGGTAATGTGCAGGTAAAGATATGTTGAATGGGTAAAGGCAGGAAACACCAGCAAAAGTCAATCCCGTCCATCGCTGCTTGCAGCTTTAATATTGACATTGATTTTTTTTATCAATACTTAATAGGTAACAATATATTTTTTATAAAAATATGTTTATATAATTTAAAAAAAAGATATATCTTTTTTTAAACAATGATTCATAATGTTATTTATATTATTATTTGGGCCTAATGGGGTGGCCATGATGGCGCAAATATGATTTAAAAATGGCAATTTTGCATAATAGTAGTAATAAAAATTAATCTGGTGACACATAGTTGTAATCACATTTTGGGTCAATAAAAAAAAACCTAGTTTTTCTTTGCCTACTCTCCCTGTTTATTCTTAACTGTGTGACAGTAAAATTGTTCGCCAGCAGTTGCCGTAGAAACAGCCCCGTCAGTGACTCGATGCCAATTGACAAACTCTGCCTAGCAACAAGTAGCAAAACAAAACGTCCTTCAATGCATTCATTAAGTTAATGTTACGACATTTAGTAGTTTTAATAAGCACTTTCTAGATCATTTAAAAAGGTTGATTAGGGAATATTTTTCTCTCACGTCAAATATTTGTGTCTTTTTTAAGCATACACTTCAGTACAAGATAAGCTGTGAGTTTTTTGTTTTTGTTGAGGAGCACAAAGCTTTTCAGTCTTCGCTGGTTGCATCAATAGCTCCTTTATTGGCAGACGATGTGTAAAAAAAAAAAACCCAAAACCACCCCCTAAAAACTCTTTTGGAGTGACTGAATGGACGCCTCCTGTTTGTCCCCTCATGGCTTGAATCCAAACGTGTGAGTGTCACTTGACGCGTTGAAAACAACAAGACTGTCGCCTCCTTCCCACCGCCCTTCTCTTTTTCTACAGCTCGCCTTGGTGGTAAGCAATGACATATTTTTTGTTTTAATATGGTTTCTGTAGGAGGACAAACATGACACAAACCTAATTGTTATAAAGCACACTGTTTTTTTATTAAACATGCTTCACTGATTAGAGTATTTTCCGAACGCCGTTTTTTCCTACACATTTTGGCGGTCCTTGAACTCACCGTGGTTTGTTTACATGTATTACTTTCTCCGACTTTCTAAGACGTGTTTTATGCCACTTCTTTTTCTGCCTCATTTTGTCCACCAAACTTTTAAAGGCCTACTGAAATGAGATGTTCTTATTCAAACGGGGATAGCAGGTCCATTCTATGTGTCATACTTCATCATTTCGCGATATTGCCATATTTTTGCTGAAAGGATTTAGTAGAGAACATCCACGATAAAGTTTGCAACTTTTGGTCGCTAATAAAAAAGCCTTGCCTGTACCGATGTGCGCGTGGCGTCACTGGTCGTGGAGCTCCTCACATCCTCACATTATTTATAATCATGGCCACCAGCAGCGAGAGCGATTCGGACCGAGAAAGCGACGATATCACCATTAATTTGAGCGAGGATGAAAGATTCGTGGATGAGGATAGTGAGAGTGAAGGACTAGAAAAAAAAAAGGCGAGGGCAGTGGGAGTGATTCAGATGGTATTGAACATATTTACTAGGATAATTCTGGAAAATCCCGTATCTGCTTATTGTGTTATTAGTGTTTTAGTGAGATTATATGGTACCTGAAAGTCGGAGGGGGTGGCCACGGGTGTGGTGACCGCCAGTGTCTACGTCGGGAGTAGGTAAGAGAGTCCGCAGCTGCAGGAGGACGCAAGCTCCGCTCATGTCTATGGTAAGAGCCGACTTATTACCACAATTTTCTCACCGAAACCTGCCGGTTCACATGTGGTAGGGAACCATGTTCGCTTGACCGCTCTGTTCCATAGTAAAGCTTCACCTTCGGGAATGTAAACAAGGAAACACCGGCTGTGTTTGTGTTGCTAAAGGCAGCTGCAATACACCGCTTCCCACCTACGTGTTTCTTCTTTGACTTCTCCATTATTGATTGAACAAATTGCAAAAGATTCAGCAACACAGATGTCCAGATTACTGTGTAATTATGCAATTAAAGCAGACTACTCATAGCTTGGATCGGGCTGGAAGAACATGTCCGCTACAACCGGTGACGTCACGCGCACGCGTCATCATTCCGCGACGTTTTAAACAGGATACTTTTCGGGAAATTTAAAATTGCAATTTAGTAAACTAAAGCGGCCGTATTGGCATGTGTTGCAATGTTAATATTTCATCATTGATATATAAACTATCAGACTGCGTGGTCGCTAGTAGTGGCTTTCAGTAGGCCTTTAACGTTGTGTATGAATGCACAAAAGGTGAGTTTTGTTGATGTTATTGACTTGTGTGGAGTGATAAACATTATTTGGTCGCTGCATGACTGTAAGCTAATTGATGCTGACATGTTATTTAGTTGAGCTCATTTGGTTTCCTTTAAGTCTTCAATTTATATCTCATGAGACACTATCTGTATGTAAAATGGCTTTTATTTTTTTGCGGCTCCAGACGTATTTGTTTTTGTATTTTTGGTCCAATATGGCTCTTTGAACATTTTGGGTTGCCGACCCCTGATCTAAAAAATAAAGTATTTACAGTCATGGTCAAAAGTTTACATAAACTTGTAAAGAACATAACGTCATGGCTGTCTTGAGTTTCCAATCAATTCTACAACTCTTATTTTTTTGCGATAGAATAATTGGCGCACATACTTGTTTGTCACAATAAAGATATATGAAATATGTTTTTTTTTAATTTTTTATTATGGGTCTAATGAAAATGTGAGCAAATTTTCTGGGTCAAAAGTATACACACAGCAGACCTGGGCAAATTAAGGCCCGGGGGCCTTAATTAAGCTTTTCAATCTGGCCCACCGGACATTCCCAAATATTTTTTTTAGATCTTTAAGATGAAAAGTGTAGCTGCCATTATGATGTGCAGTCATGTTTTGAAATGACCATAAGTCTTGAACTATACAACATATTTCAATGGGTGGAATCTGCACTTTTGTATTATAGTTTAGTGACTATTGTTGCCCCTATACCGATATTATTTTGATACTTTTCAGTACTTTTCTAAATAAAGGGGACCAGAAAAAAATTGCATTATTGGCTTTATTTTTACGAAAAATCTTAGGGTGTGGCGGATCGGTCTTATTTACGTGACTCACATTCGAACGCGTCTTCTCCCCCCATCTTTGTTGTAGCGGTGTAGCGTGCAAGGATGGGAGTGGAAGAAGTGTCAAAAGATGGAGCTAACTGTTTTAATGACATTCAGACTTCACTTCAATCCATAACGGAGCAGCATCTCCTCATCTGTAGCTTACTAGTGAAATAACGTGTCCCGTAAAAAAACGTCCGACCGGAACTCTCTAATAACTAAAGTTCCTTGGGTGAATAATGTACACTCACTACACCGGTATGTTTTAGCGCTTTCATGGTGAGCTTACTGACAGATATAAGCAAGAACTTTACACTACTTTATATTAGAAAATGGCAACAGCGGAGGATGAATGTCCAATAACAAGAAGTGAAAAAGAAGAAGCTTATCGACTACGGTATTGTCACAGACTACAAAGGCGGACGCGCGCAAATTTTCAGGACTTATGCAGTTACCAAATACAGATCAGCAGGTACCAGAAGGTAACAAAAGTTGCTTTTGCATTATATTGCAAAATAAATTGCCTTACCTTACACACACACCATCATAATACTGGTATGTTGGAGCACAGTACAATCCATCAAGTGGTGCGGCTTCATAGCTTACCAAAGTTGTACTAAAATATTTGATAGATTTTTTTAACGCCGTGTGTAATGTTCTACATTTTCAATGGAGCATATACAATTTTGGGCAGCACGGTGCAACAGGGGTTGGTGCATGTGCCTCACAATACAAAGGTCCTGAGTAGTCCTGGGTTCAATCCCGTGCTCAGGATCTTTCTGTGTGGAGTTTGCATGTTCTCTCTGTGACTGCGTGGGTTCCCTCCGGGTACTCCGGCTTCCTCCCACCTCCAAAGACATGCACCTGGGGATAGGTTGATTGGCAACACTAAATTGGCCCTAGTGTGTGAATGTTGTGAGGTGATGAGGTGGCGACTTGTCCAGGGTGTACCCCGACCTCCCCCCGAATGCAGCTGAGATAGGCTCCAGCACCCGCCGCAACCCCAAAAGGGAGAAGCGGTAGAAAACGGACAGATGGATATACAATATTGGTGTTTTTTTACTTGAGTCATATTGCAGTCTACACGTATCTCTTATGTGTGACTGCCATCATACTGCAGTCTAGACATATCTCGGTATAGCTCGGTTGGTGGAGTGGCCGTGCCAGCAACTTAAGGGTTGCAGGTTCGATCCCCGCTTCCGACATCCTAGTCACTGCCGTAGTGTCCTTGGGCAAGACACTTTACCCACCTGCTCCCAGTGCCACCCACACTGCTTTAAATGTAACTTAGATATTGGGTTTCACTATGTAAAAAGCGCTATATAAATATAATTAACTTCACTTCACATCTCTAATGTGTGACTGCCATCTAGTGGTCACCCTTATCATTTCACCATGTACCAAATTAAATAGCTCTGAGGTCGGTAAGCACAAGCAGAATTATTCCGTACGTTACGCGCACCGGGTTGTCAGGCGCACTCTCTAGTTTTGAGACAATGAAAGGATTTTAGGTGCGCCTTATAGTCCGACAAATACGGTATTTTTTTAATATTCTTTATTTTTGACAGTGTATTTCTGTGCAAAAAGAGATTGGGAGCCCCAACCAGCCCCTGTGAACCCCCAACTTTAAGTACCTTTGCTGGTTCTTGCAGGAAAGAGTCCTCCCTGCAGGGTGCCACTTTTACACAGAACATGGACACGGACACGGAAGACGGTCTGCTCACTCGCAAATACATCTGGAAAAAACAACATTTTTAAAACATTAGTTGTCATAAAATAACCTGGAAAAAACAAAATGTTTAAAACATTACCGTATTTCCTTGAATTGCCGCCGGGGCGCTAATTAATTTAAAACCTATTCTCACTCTGGCGCTTACCAAAGGCATGCGGTAAATTTAGGCCTGCGCTTATAAATTTGAGTGTGATGTAAGGATACCATCATGAAAAGCACATTTAATAAAAAAACTAAACGTTATTATGTTCTTACCTTTACTTATAAATGAAGTCCATGCGCAGCTCCTTCTGATCAAAAGCATTGATAACTTGTTTATGGAAGTCTTCCTTATCCTTCTTCAGTTTTAAAAGTCTCTCTGTCTCTATGGAGATCTTCCTTTATTACCTCCTGCTTCCATTGAAAGTCCAGTTAAGAAAACTGTTTTATTTTAGATATGTAATCCTCCATGTTAAAAGTGGCTCACCTTCGACAGCGTTTTCTCCTCGTCATCTTTGTTGTAGCGGTGTAGCGTGCAAGGACGGGAGTGGAAGAAGTGTCAAAAGATGGAGTTAACTGTTTTAATGACATTCAGACTTTACTTCAATCAATAACGGAGCAGCATCTCTTCATTTGTAGCTCACTGGTGCAATAACAACGCCGGTAAATGTGTCCCGTCCGACCGGAACTCTCTAATAACTAAAGTTCCTTGGGTGAATAATTTAGCGCTTTCATGGTGAGTTTACTGACAGATATAAGCTGCTCACTCTTGCTGCTTGTCACTTCTTCTGCAGCCGAGTAGTCGCAAGAAGGATCACTCGCGCCCTCTACCACCAGGAGGCGGGAGTCGTTTAATGACTCATTTGACACACGCAGCTACGGTATATTAATAAAACATAGCTGCTTACTGTTCCTTTTAGCCTATTAAATAGCTTGGACCTTAAAACCGGGCTTCACGGTGGCAGAGGGGTTAGTGCGTCTGCTTCACAATATGAAGGTCCTGCAGTCCTGGGTTCAAATCCAGGCTCGGGATCTTTCTGTGTGGAGTTTGCATGTTCTCCCCGTGAATGCGTGGGTTCCCTCCGGGTACTCCGGCTTCCTCCCACTTCCAAAGACATGCACCTGGGGATAGGTTGATTGGCAACACTAAATTGTGAATGTGAGTGTGAATGTTGTCTGTCTATCTGTGTTGGCCCTGCGATGAGGTGGCGACTTGTCCAGAGTGTACCCCGCCTTCCGCCCGATTGTAGCTGAGATAGGCGCCAGCGACCCCAAAAAGGGATTAAGCGGTAGAAAATGGATGGATGGATGGACCTTAAAACCTACTGACTAGCTCTTAATCTTCTTCCCTTTATACAATTTCAAATGATTGAAATCAGCCTCCTCCATTTTGAAAATGACAGGGGAAGTGTTACTCGTGACGTGACGAGTTTGACCCGGGGGATATTCTAGGCATATGCTAATAAAAATAATATTTTGCGAACCGAGTTTGACCCGGCAGTAATTCTAGGCAGGCGCATACTATATACCCGGCGGCAATTCAAGGAAATACGGTAGATGTCATAAAATAACCCGACAGCACTTAATCGCCCCTTTTTCATGGCAACAACGTGAAGTTATCTCACCTTAAAACAGCAGCTTTCTGATCCTAAACAAGCTTGGAAACTGGACCGGGGCATCTTTGCGGTCGCCGTAGCAACCCTGCATCGTTTACTTACACTATAGGAAAAGACGAGGAAAAAAAAATATTGCATTTATTTGCTACAAATGAACTAAAAAAAAAAAAAAACATTTTCCTCTTTTGCATGCAAAGCCAGTTGGGCTCGGCTGCTTTCGTGGCCATTAAGTGAGGATTAGTGCTGCTGGGGCCATGACACATCCCTTTGAAGGGCCTCATTCCTTCCTTCCTTCCTTGCTTTTGGACCTTTCAGGACGCCATCACACAAGGAAGCATGCGGACGGTCCTTCGCTGCCAATTAGTGAGCAGGAATGCCAGCAAAGTTCAAGGAGAACGCCGCTTGTGTTTTCCCCCCTGCTGACAGAGCGGGTTGGCCACTGCATTAGGCACACCTGCACCAAAAAAAGAGGTCACTTTTAATGTGAAAACACTGATCACAATGAACCATATATTACATTTAAGGGAAGACTTCTTGAAGAAAAGATGGCTGAATTAGACAATTTATTTAGAAAAAACATATACGCAACCCCGTAGGGGGACAAGCGGTAGAAATGGATGGATGGTGTCAAGCCGTGACTTGGATTAGGGTTGTTTCTTCGACTACTGTAACGTATTATTTTGGGGTCTCCCCATGTCTAGCATTAAAAGATTACAGTTGGTACAAAATGCGGCTGCTAGACTTTTGACAAGAACAAGAAAGTTTGATCACATTACGCCTGTACTGTATATACCTTTATATACATATATACATACATATATACCTATACTGTATATACCTTTATATACATATATACATACATATATACCTATACTGTATATACCTTTATATACATATATACATACATATATACCTATACTGGCTCACCTGCACTGGCTTCCTGTGCACTTAAGATGTGACTTTAAGGTTTTACTACTTACGTATAAAATACTACACGGTCTAGCTCCATCCTATCTTGCCGATTGTATTGTACCATATGTCCCGGCAAGAAATCTGCCTTCAAAGGACTCCGGCTTATTAGTGATTCCCAAAGCCCAAAAAAAGTCTGCGGGCTATAGAGCGTTTTCCATTCGGGCTCCAGTACTCTGGAATGCCCTCCCGGTAACAGTTCGAGATGCCACCTCAGTAGAAGCATTTAAGTCTCACCTTAAAACTCATTTGTATACTCTAGCCTTTAAATAGACCTCCTTTTTAGACCAGTTGATCTGCCGTTTCTTTTCTTTTTCTCCTATGTCCCACTCTCCCTTGTGGAGGGGGTCCGGTCCGATCCGGTGGCCATGTACTGCTCGCCTGTGTATCGGCTGGGGACATCTCTGCGCTGCTGGTCCGCCTACGCTTGGGATGGTTTCCTGCTGGCTCCGCTGTGAACGGGACTCTCGCTGCTGTGTTGGATCCGCTTTGGACTGGACTCTCGCGACTGTGTTGGATCCATTATGGATTGAACTTTCACAGTATCATGTTAGACCCGCTCCACATCCATTGCTTTCCTCCTCTCCAAGGTTCTCATAGTCATCATTGTCACCGACGTCCCACTGGGTGTGAGTTTTCCTTTCCTTGCCCTTATGTGGGCCTACCGAGGATGTCGTAGTGGTTTGTGCAGCCCTTTGAGACACTAGTGATTTAGGGCTATATAAGTAAACTGATTGATTGATTGATATTTTTGGAGACTATGTTTGCTCATGGCAGCGTTGGCGCCCTCTGATGGCTACGGAAAGAAGTCTTCCATGAGTGGTCTGACAATCTGGTGTGGTCCAAGTCCTGTTCCATTGTGTTTTTGGCGTTGAGCAGGTAAAGCCACTTTCTTCACAGCTCTTCTCCGGTCTTGGCCATTAAAGGCAAAAGCCGTGGCCTCCAAACCCCGCAATAAAAAAAATCAGTAGAAGAGGACGCAAAATTGAATACACTCCACTTATCGTATCTTCTGGACCGTAGGATTATAAGGCCCACTGCTGATGACTAGAGCCTTATAAAGTTCATATAAGTAAGAACTTTACACTACTTTATATTAGAACAGCAGAGGTTGAATGTCCCATAACAAGAAGATAGAGAAAAAGAAGCTTATCCACTACGGCTTAACCACGGACTACAAAGGCGGATGTGCGCAAATTTTCAAGATACACGCAGATCCCAAATACAGATCAGCAGGTACCAGAAGGTGATAAAAGTTGCTTTTGCATAATATTGCGAAACAAAACGCCAGATAGCATGTCTTACCTTATACACACACCATAATAATACTCATATGTTTAAGTGGTGTGGCTTCATAGCTTACCAAAGTCGTACTAAAACATTTTGACAGATTTTTGAGCGCCGTGTGTAATGTTCTATAACCGGGGTGTCAAATTCAAATCCAGAGTGAACAAGCAAGGCTTATATAACTTTATAGTGACATGCAAAATCAAGTTTCAAATAACAATAGTAACAATTAAAAAATAGATGGCATATCCATCCATCCATTTTCTACCGCTTATTTCCCTTTGGGGTCGCGGGGGGCCTCCGCCCGATTGTAGCTGTAGATGGCATATCAAATAAAATAACAATAAAAATTGAATGCCTCTTTTCTATTTGCAGCCTTCTGAGGTAAATATCAAAATGAACTTTTTCCATAGGCTAATTATACATTTGAAAATAAAATAACAATAATGAATGAAATCAAACATTCAAACCTTGAAGTAGCAAGAGAAAGTGCATGAATAAATTGTTAATTATTGTTTAGTTTGCTACACTGATTTGCTTTACCGCTGAATATGGAACAAGCAATACTTATATAACTTAATAGTGCAAAATCATCTTTCAAAAAACAAACAAAAAAACATCAATGGTAAAATAAATACAATTTAAATAAGACATTTAATGCCTCTTTTCTATTTGCAGCCTTCTGAGGTAAATATCAACATTACATTTTTGCACAGGCTAATAAATCTTAAAATAAAATAACAATGCAATGGGTGGGGTTGGGTGTTTGGGGGGGGTGCATATTGTAGTGTCCCGGAAGAGTTAGTGCGTATTTGTTCTATTGTGTCTATGTTCTCCCGAAATGCGTTTGCCATTCTTGTTTGGTGTGGGTTCACAGTGCGGCGCATATTTTTAACAATGTTAAAGTCACCAGCCCTGGCGTCACTATAGACAGCGATTTTAAACTAGACAAACAAGTCAATGGCGTTTTAAAATCGTGTTTTTATCACCTTCGTCTTTTAGTAAAGGTTAAACCGTTTTTATCTTTTAACCTTTTTGAACAAGTCGTGCATGCTTTTATTTCAAGTCGCCCGGACTACTGCAATGCACTTTATGCTGGCATTAGCCAAAAAGCTCTCTCCTGGTTGCAGTTAGTCCAGAACGCGGCAGCAGGACTTTTAACAGGGGCCAGGAAAGGCCAGCATAGAACCCCAATTCTTCAGAGTTTGCACTGGCTCCCTGTTCATTTTAGAATTGATTTTAAAACATTGCTGTTTGTTTTTAAATCTTTACATGGACTGGCACCTCAATATATCTCGGACCTCATCCAAATTTACATTCCTGCAAGCTCTGAGGTCCGAGAGCCAGTTCCAGCTCGTGGTGCCCAAGACCAGACTTAAGACCAGGGGAGACAGGACCTTCTCTGTGGTCGGCCCTAAGCTCTGGAACACTCTGCCCCTCCATGTTCAAACTGCTTCCACAGTGGACTCTTTTAAGTCTCGTCTTAAGATCCACTTTTATTCTTTGGCTTTTAACACTACGTGTCCTCTGTTGTCCTCTGTGTTTTTTATACACTTTGATTTCTATTTGACTGTTTTAATTGATTTTACCCTTTAAAATAGTTTTTAATCATATTTGTTTTTATATTGTTTTTATTGGTTTTATTTTTATTCATTTTTTGTTTTATTCAGTCATTGGTGGAGCATAATATTGTTTTTAACATGGCTGTGCAGCACTTTGGAAACGTTATTTTTGTTTAAATGTGCTATATAAATAAAGTGGATTGGATTGGATTGAAAGTTGTTTATACCGCCACCCTCAGTCTGACCTGTATGGCTGTTGAGCAAGTATGCATGGCATTCACTTAAGTGTGCGTATAAGTCGTACATATTATATGACTTGTCCGGCACGCTGTTTGTATCGAGGAAAAGCGGACGTGACAACATATTGTAGACAACGCTAAAGGCAGTGCCTTTTAGGCATGCCCCCAATATTGTTGTCCCGGTGGAAATCTGGAGAAATTCGGGAAAATGGTTGGAAAATCAGGAGTGTTGGCAAGTATGAGTATTGGCGGCGAATGTAGTAGTACGTTAATTTGATATTGCCTCAAGGGCCAAATGAAATTGTACGGCGGGCCAGAGTTTGACACCCATGTTCTATAATTTCAATGGAACATATAAATCAATCAATCAATCAATGTTTACTTATATAGCCCTAAATCACTAGTGTCTCAAAGGGCTGCACAAACCACTACGACATCCTCGGTAGGCCCACATAAGGGCAAGGAAAACTCACACCCAGTGGGACATCGGTGACAATGATGACTATGAGAACCTTGGAGAGGAGGAAAGCAATGGATGTCGAGCGGGTCTAACATGATACTGTGAAAGTTCAATCCATAATGGATACAACACGGGGATAAAATGTTGGTTTTGTTTACTTGAGTCATATTGCAGTCTACACAATGTTAGACTGCCATCTACTGGTCACACTTATTACACCGTGTACCAAATAAAATAGCTTTGAGGTCGGTAAGCAAAACCTAAATTATTCCATACATTATAAGGCGCACTGTCGAGTTTTGAGAAAAAAAAAAAAGGATTTTAAGTGCGTCTTACAGTCTGGAAAATACGGCACCTTCTTTTTCTTTGCTTTGTGAGTGCTGGAGCGGACCTATACGCATCCGTTTCTACGATAAGACCCGTAAAGTAGTCACTGGTGTGTCTGTCGCAGAGCCAAAGATTCTTGGTAAAAAAATAAATGTAAAAAAGAGCAGCATTACTGTGCGCACAACAAGAAGGAACCATGCAATCCTGCAGTTTACTTATAGACATCCTTTTTAGGAGCAGGTTTATGAAATAGGTGCCATTTTTGGCAGGATTGGAGAGAACCTTCGAAGAATAATCTATCATTTCTGAGTCCTTGACAGCATTGGCCCACGTGCCGTTTTAATGTAGGCATTATTTTCAGGGACCGGCTTCCCGCTTGTGAAAAATATCACTCACTGTAACGCTGAATTAGTGTTGTTTCTTTGCATTGAAATGCTGTTGGAAATCAGCTTTTGGCTACAATCTGTCACATTTATATTTGATATGTTCATTAATGTGCATCGTATCATGTCACAAAGTTAGAACAAATGGCAACTTCCTATGAGGAGTTTTATTGTACACCTATAAACAAGCTCATTGGTGTGTCTAGTGCACAGGTGTCAAACTCAAGGCCTGTCGGCAAGATCTGGCCCGCCACCTCATTTTATCCTGCCCGCAAAAGCCCGGAAAAAATATGTGTCAATAAAATACCCTATATTTTCTTTCTTCTTTTCTCATTAAAAAGGTGTTAGTTTTTTTTTTCTAGTTTGACAGGGGAAAAAATAGTGTCCAATATTGCAACAAATATTACCTAACTGTTGGTCAAAATCCAAATAAATACTTAAATAACTGCTTAAGGTTTCGAAGGAGTTATCCATCAAATTGTACACTATAAAAATGACAAAAACATTTTACTGTAGGATTTAGGGATTTTTTTTTTTTTTTTTTTTACAGCAGTGTGGAGGGTGGCGTGGTCTGCGGGTCTTGGGCGGAGCGGGGTGTGTAAGGACCGGCCTCGAAAACAGCGGCAGCGGAGTATATTGCCCAGCTGGGACTTGTTATCTAATCACCTGTTGCCCTTATTAGCAGCAGCCGGAATGAGACACGTGTGGGGAGTTAGAACGCGAGTTGTAAAGAGAGAGAGAGGGACACGCCGAGAGAAAAGACTCAAAACAAGGACTGAAAAGTCGCAGAGCGGTGTGCACGGATAAAAACAATAGTCAAACCTGACTACCGGGCTCACTGTCACAAAGTGGTGGTGACGAACCCCAAGATGCAGAGATGACAGGCTCGGAAAATGAAAACATGGTTTTAATGTTCTAAAAAAAAAAAAAAAGGCAAGGAAAAAAAATTAAAATAAATAAAAAGTAATATAAGTGAAGCATGTTTTAGATTTTATATATTTTGAACCTTTTTCTTGTTGTGATGGGGTAGGTTTATATAAGCGTTGCTTCAACCTACACGCTTTCGGCTCAATCATTGCTCAAATGAGTGTTTTTTTTTCTCGTTTTTTTGTTGTTCTTTGTTTTATGTGAAGATTGCCGAACTAAATATGGAACTATGGAAATAAAACACAAACAGGGACAGGAGTCGGGATCCAAGGAATAGTTCTCAGCTTCCAAAAAAAAGTAGTCCCCAGCATACAGCAAACAATACTCCAGCACTCACTGGAGGGCAAGGCAGGTTTAAATAATGTCTCTGATTAATGCTCAGGCAGCAGGTGAGCACCAATCAGAAGCAGGTGGAAATAATAAGTAACCGTGGTAACCAAAACAAACAAGGGTGCACAAAAAACAGGAACCGAAGGAGTCTTAGATTGAAAATAGAGAACATAATCCAGACCACAGATCATGACACTCACAAGAGGATCTGTCGTGATCAGGGGAAACCACGGAGGAGCAACTTCCACAAGCATATTACTGTAAATTGAAAAAAAAAAAAAGGAGCAATGTTTTTTTTTTTTTACAGTAAAATTCAGTTGATTAAACTATAAAAAAAAAATTCTTTTAAATCCATGGTTGATGATTTTATCGTACCACATTTTATTATGGTAAAAAAAAAACTGGCAGCTGAGTTGCCAAAATAAAATTAAACAGTCGTACTCTATTTCTATTGACAGTAATATGTTGTAAAAAATAATAATAAAATAACACCATATATTTTACAGTAAAATTCCGGCAACTAAGCTGCCAGTTTTATTCCTGTAAAAAAACAGTGGTTATATTCACAGATTTTCTTTTACTCTTTACGTAACATATTTTTTAAATATTTAAATTCATTGGCAGCCATGACTGTTGTGGGGCCCTCCATGAGGCCCCTGCTCTAGTGGGACGGGCCAAAGTTAAGTCGACCAAAATGCTGTCCTTTAATAAATTAATGTTTCTCTCCAGCCCGGTAGCAAATACTTCACGGATCGGTACCGGTCCCGGACCGGTGCTTGGGGACCACTGCTCTGCAGGACCACACGTGTATAGGCCTCTCGTCCCGGACTGTGACCTACTGGCATGCTTTTATTTTGAAGTCATGACTATACCTGGTTACAGGTTATCTTACACCGATGGCCTGGATTGTTCATAAAAGCATACTTGCTAACCTTGAGACTTCTGATTTTGGGGAGGTGGGGGGCGTGGTTAAGAGTCAAATATTTAATATATATATATATATATATATAAAATAAATACTTGAATTTCAGTGTTCATTTATTAACACATATACACACACATAACACTCATCTACTCATTGTTGAGTTAAGGGTTAAAATGTCCATCTTTGTTCTATTCTCTGTCACTATTTTTCTAACCACAGCTAGACTCTCTGGCCGAGAAGAAGTCTAGCAAAACTCCAAGTCATTATGGACAACACCTCCCACCCACTACACTCGGACCTTGCGGAGAGAATGAGCACGTTCAGTGGAAGGCTCAGACTCCCAAAATGTAACACGAAACGACACAGGAGGTCCTTCATACCGACAGCCATCAGACTGTATAATGCAAATGTTCCTTGACTGCACTTAAATGTAGATTATTTATATATAATATATTATATATATATAATCCATCCATTTTCTACCGCTTTCTCCCTTACGGGGTCGCTGGCGCCTATCTCAGCTACAATTGGGTGGAAGGCGGGGTACACCCTGGACAAGTCGCCACCTCATCACAGGGACAACACAGATAGACAGACAACATTCACACTCACATTCACACACTAGGGCCCATTTAGTGTTGCCAATCAACCTATCCCCAGGTGCATGTCTTTGGAGGTGGGAGGAAGCCGGAGTACCCGGAGGGAACCCACGCAGTCATGGGGAGAACATGCAAACTCCACACAGAAAGATCCCGAGCCTGGATTTGAACCCAGGACTGCAGGACCTTTGTATTGTGAGGCAGACGCACTAACCCCTCTGCCACCGTGAAGCCCTATATATATATAATATTATTTATTATTATCATTGTTAATTGTGAGCGAACTGTGGTGCTGAATTAAATAAAGTACATTCTATTCTACATTCTATGTACAGTAGATGGCAGTATTGTCCTGTTTAAGAGTGTCACAAGTTCACAACATTGGAGCTTGCAGACGAACTGCTTCACGGTAGACAAAAATGTGACTGCTGTTGTAGTGTGTTATTACCGGGCTGGGAAGACTTTAAGGAAACTGCGTAACAATAAACCAACATAAGAAACCAAGAACTGGCCCTTGATCATTCTACAGTTATAACGTCATTGGGCAAGCTCGCTCTTTATACTGTGGGAAAGCGGGCGTGAAAACAGACTGTCGACACGTCACTCAGGTCCGCTTGGAGCTGGAGGGGGCGTGGCCTCCGGCTCCGCCTGAATTTCGGGAGAAAATTTGTCCCGGGAGAGGCGCTGAATTTCGGGAGTCTCCCGGAAAATCCGGGAGAGTTGGCAAGTATGCATTAAAAAGGGAAAGGTGAGCAAAAGCTGCCTCGTGTTTATGCTGGTTGGCAAGTTATCAACACGCAGGTGAACGCTGAGCAATATTTCTTCCATGAAGCAGAGTGACTATCATGCAAGTTGTTGTTTTTACTGCACACGTGCACAAAGAGATGCTGCAGAGGCCTTGAGGGGAAAACAGAAAAACCTTCCACTCATTTAGCAGGCCAGCATGATTTAAAGTCACTTTTGGCTTATCGTTGAACATTCATCAATTCAACTGTGTGAGTTATTAATGAGCACAGATGATTGGGCATTCATGGATTATTCCAATATTTATGAGGGTATTAAGAGTTGTTTTTTTTTTTTTTCCAGGGGGAGTGTCGGGGGTTAATTCATAATTTAGATGCATTTAGCTTGTGCTGATGACGGCCCTGCACTAAAGTGAAACCATGTGCAAAAGTGTGACGGTCATTAACCTGTTGCCGGGGGATCCTTCTCTGATAATATTTGATGTATTTTACACGTAAAGCACTCGGCATTTGGAATGGAAATAGCTCATAAAATGCATGATTAAATGTGGATCTCTTTCCGTTGAAGCATAATGGCAGAGTTATGAATTAGTCTTTTGAATATTTTAGGAATTAATATGTTTTTTCTGAAGGAAAAAACATTTTAAGATGTTATTAAATTCTGTTTTTTTTTTTAACATAAATTCAATATATTTATTTCACTTAAAAAAAAATACACACACAGGAAAATATTTTTGTTTTATTTAATAATATTTTATTTATGTATTATTCAATTTTCCTAAATCTTAACTTCATTTAGTTGCATTTTTTTTCAAGGCCCATATCTCCATTGTTTGTTATCAGAATGTATTCAATTTAAACACACATTTATCGCTATTAATTCACAGCAACTTAAACAAAACAAAAAAAATGTATTTTTTCTGCTGTAAAAGTATCTTAGACAAAATGAAATTCATTATATTTACGCAACATTTATTTCATTTTTTCTAAAAATAAAATATTTACAATTACACTTTCCCCAAAATATTTTTGCTGTATTTATTTTTTGTATTATTTCAATTTCTTAAATAATAATTTCATTCTCTTTTGTTTTTTTTTGAGGCGCATACCTGTAGGTCCATAGTTTGTTGTCAGAATGCACGTTGGACAACAGAAATAAAATCACTGGCACTCGTTACAAATTAGACATTAATCATTTAGCGACTTAAAAAAAATTCTGCTATTAAAATATCTTGGACAAAAGGAAATTTTGTATATTTACATAACATTTATTTCACTTGTATAAAAATAAAATATTTACACTTACACATTTAAAACATATTTTTGCTGTATTTAATAGTACTTTACTTTTGTATTATTTAATTTTCTTAATTTTATTCTGTTTTGTTTTTTTTTTTTGGAGGCGCATACCTGTAAGTCCATTATTGCAGAATGCACATTAAACAAAGACATAAAAACACTGTCACTTGTTTTAAATTAGAAACTGATCATTTAAACATAATTTATCGCTATTAATTCACAGCAATTTAAAACATTTTTTTTTACATATATAATGTTTTTTTCTATAAAATTATTTTTGACAAAATTCAATTCAATATATTGACGTGAAATTTATTCTACTTTTTCTAAAAATCTAATATTTACAATTACACATGTTATTATATTTTTTTGCTGTATTTAATAGTATTTTATTTTTGTATTATTTCATTTTCCTAAATATTTTTTTTCATATTTTTTTTTTTTTGGAGGCGCATACCTGTAAGTCCATTATTGCAGAATGCACATTAAACAAAGACATAAAAACACTGTCACTTGTTTTAAATTAGAAACTGATCATTTAAACATAATTTATCGCTATTAATTCTCAGCAACTTAAAACATTTTTTTTTTACATATATAATGTTTTTTTCTATAAAATTATCTTCGACAAAATTTAATTCAATATATTTACATGAAATTTATTCAACTTTTTCTAAAAAATAAATATTTACAATTACACATTTAATTAATTTTTTTTTGCTGTATTTGATAATATTATATTTTTGTATTACTTCATTTTCCTAAATATTTTTTTTCATTTTTTTGGAAGCGCATACCTGTAGGTTCATTGTTTGTTGTCAGAATGCACTTTGGACAACAAACATAAAAACACCGTCACTTGTTTCAAATGAGAAATTACTTATTTAAACATAATTTATTGCTATTAATTTACAGCAACTTAAAACATATATCTTTTTCTGCTATAAAAATCCTAGACAAAATTAAATTTAATATATTTACGTGACATTTATTTAATTTTTTTCTAAAAATTAAATATTTACAATTACACATTTGAAAATATTTTTGCTGTATTTAATATTTTGTTTTTGTATTATTTAATTGTATTCATTTATGTGTTTTGGAGGCGCATACCTGTAAGTCCATTATTGCAGAATGCACATTAAACAAAGACATAAAAACACTGTCACTTGTTTTAAATTAGAAACTGATCATTTAAACATAATTTATTGCTATTAATTCACAGCAACTTAAAACATTTTTTTTCACATATATAATGTTTTTTTCTACAAAATTATCTTCGACAAAATTAAATTCAATATATTTACATGAAATTTATTCAACTTTTTCTAAAAAATAAATATTTACAATTACACATTTAATCAATTTTTTTTTGCTGTATTTAATAGTATTTTATTTTTGTAGTATTTCATTTTCCTAAATATTTTTTTTTTACATTTTTTTTTTTTTTGGAGGCAAGGTCCATTGTTTGTTGTCAGAATGCACGTTGGACACCAGACATAAAAACACTTGCACTCGTTCCAAATTAGAAAATTAATAATTTAATCATTTAGCGACATCATAAAAAAATTAAAAAAACATTTTTTTCTGCTATAACAATATCTTAGAGCAGGGGTAGGGAACCTATGGCTCTAAGGCCAGATGTGGCTCTTTTGATGACTGCATCTGGCTCTCAGATCAATCTTTGCTGACATTGCTTAACACGATAAGTCATGAATATTTCCGCTGGTAATCCCAGTGTCAAAAATAACGTTCAAAATATAAAACATTCTCATGCTTTTTCATCCATTCATCTGGTTTCTAAGTCGCATTAATGGTAAGAAGTATTTTATTTATTTTTGGTTAGCCTCACAATAACAATGTTATTAAAAAGAATAAGAGACTTATTATATTCTAAAAATGTTGGTCTTTCTTAAAAAATGCACGTATATAGTTGTATTTACTGTAAAAAATAAATAAATGATATGGCTCTCATGGAAATACTTTTAAAATATTTGTCTTAGACAAAAGGAAATGTAATATATTTACATAACATTTATTTCACTTGTCTAAAAATAAAACATTTACAATTACACATTTAAAAAATATTTTTGCTGTATTTAATAGTACTTTACTTTTGTATTGTTTAATTTTCCTAAATATTAATTTTATTATGTTTTTTGTTTTTTTTTGGAGGTGCATACCTCTAAGTCCATTGTTGTCAGAATGCAAGATGGACCACGGACATAAAAACACTGTCACTTGTTTTAAATTAAAAAATTAAATTATTTAAACATTATTGGTATTAATTCACAGCAACTTTAAAAAATATATGTATATTTTCTGCTGTAAAAATATCTTAGACACAATTTAATTCAATATATTTACGTGGCATTTCATTTTATTTTTGCTGAATTTAACAGTATTTTATATTTGTATTTAATTTTCCTAAATATTAATTTTATTCAGTTTTTTTTTTTTTTTTGGAGGCGCATACCTTTAAGTCCATTGTTGTCAGAATGCAAGATGGACCACGGACATAAAAACACTGGCGCTCGTTCCAAATCACAAATGAATCATTTAGAAATAATTTATTGCTATTAATTCACAGCAACTTAAAATTTTTTTATATATATATATATATATTTTCCTGCTATAAAAAAATATATTGGACAACATGTAATTCAATATTTTTACATAACATTTATTTCAGTTTTTCTAAAAATAAAATATTTACAATTACACATTAAAACATTTATTTTGCTGCATTTAATAGTATTTTATTTCTGTATTATTTATCCTTTGTTTTAATTGGTTTTACCCTTTAAAACCGTTTTTAATCATATTGGTTTTATATTTATTTATTTTTTTGTTTTTTATTCAAGCATTGGTGAAGCTAAGGATAAGTTTTCAATATTGTTTTGCAGCTACTTTAGAAAATAGTTTGTTGCTCAAATGTGCGATACAAATAAAGTGGATTGGCTTGGATATTATTTAATGTTGTTGTAATACAAACAACTTATTGCTATTAATTCACAGCAAATTAAAAAATAAAGAAAAAATATATATTTTTCCGTTATAATTTACTAATATATATTAATATTTGGCCCTGCGATGAGGTGGCGACTTGTCCAGGGTGTACTCTGCCTTCCGCCCGATTGTAGCTGAGATAGGCGCCAGCGCCCCCTGCGACCCCAAAAAGGGAATAAGCGGTAGGAAATGGATGGATACTAATATTTAATATATTAATAATATGTAGTCAGTTATATTATATTTACAATATAATCATTTTATTCATTTATTTTTTTGGGAGGCGCATACCTGTAGGTCCATTGTTTGTTGTCAAAATGTATGTCGGATCATTTACAACTTAAAACGAAAATGTATGACTTTTTGTCATTTTAACTGTAAAATCTAATAAAATAAATTTGCAAAAAAAATACAAAAATTTTAAAAATAAAACTATTTATCTTAAAAAAAATACTGTGAGTCAGACAACAAAATAAACAAAACACATTCCGCTCTTTTATGGCTTCAGTAGTATTTGTATTCATTTTTTTTTTCAATTTTCAATGTTTCTTTGTGGTGTGTGTGTGTGTGTGTGTGTGTGTGTGTGCGTGTGTGTGTGTGTGGTTAATGTATTATACAAAGTGCTCAGATCAGCCATTAGACCCCCTTTCCACCCAATTCCATCAGTCAATTGTGGCTCTTCTCGGGGGCATTTATCATTTTGACAGTTGCAGATAAGGCAATTATTTTCCTCTGGCAAGTACAAAATGTAGACAAGTGTGTGTGTGTTCGTGTGTGTGTGTGTCGCATTATGCTTGCTACAAATTTGCCTTTTTTGTGTTTGAACTTCTTTTTTTGTGTAGCAAACAAGCCACTATGTTTTTCTTTTGCATCTGTGTGACTCGTTATATAATCAAAACATCAAATATGTAATGAAGTGATGTTTTTTCCACTAATAAATCCTCATGAACTGCAAAAGAAGTGCTGCAAATTCAGCACACACACACACACACACACACACACACACACACACACACACACACACACACACACACACACACACACACACACACACACACACACACACACACCACTGACCTTTTAAACGTTTGCATACACAATGCACACATGCTGGTTTCTGCAATTTGTTTTCTCTGCCGCTAGAGGGCAGCACAAGACAAGTACATTATTAGAGGCCTCTCTATAGTTTGTATTTTATAGATCGCACTGGCACCTTTCACTCAGGAAATAAACAACAATATTTTGCAACAACAGTCAGCCACACACACTCCTTAACTTTTCTTTAATAAAATATATTACTATTTTATATTTGTATATATATTTCAGAGTGCAACAACTTGACATGTACTAAAATGATACTGATAAATTAGTTTGACTATGTGGACTAAATTCAAGTGCATGGGGAAAATGTTTTGTTTCTGTCTTTTGAAATGTTGTATAAATGTGTGTGGCTGTTTCTGGCTTTGAGGCTCAGCTCAAGTTAATAAAAGAGTGAGCAAGTCCGAGTCCATGGTTCTCGCCCGGAAAAGGGTGGAATGCCATCTCCGGGTTGGGGAGGAGACCCTGCCCCAAGTGGAGGAGTTCAAGTACCTAGGAGTCTTGTTCACCAGTGGGGGAAGAGTGGATGGTGAGATCGACAGGCGGATCGGTGCGGCGTCTTCAGTAATGCGGACGTTGTATCGATCCGTTGTGGTGAAGAAGGAGCTGAGCCGGAAGGCAAAGCTCTCAATTTACCGGTCGACCTACGTTCCCATCCTCACCTATGGTCATGAGCTTTGGGTCATGACCGAAAGGATAAGATCACGGGTACAAGCGGCTGAAATGAGTTTCCTCCGCCGTGTGGCGGGTCTCTCCCTTAGAGATAGGGTGAGAAGCTCTGCCATCCGGGAGGAACTCAAAGTAAAGCCGCTGCTCCTCCACATGGAGAGGAGCCAGATGAGGTGGTTCGGGCATCTGGTCAGGATGCCACCCGAACGCCTCCCTAGGGAGGTGTTTAGGGCACGTCCAACCGGTAGGAGGCCACGGGGAAGACCCAGGACACGTTGGGAAGACTATGTCTCCCGGCTGGCCTGGGAACGCCTCGGGATCCCCCGGGAAGAGCTAGACCAAGTGGCTCGGGAGAGGGAAGTCTGGGTTTCCCTGCTTAGGCTGTTGCCCCCGCGACCCGACCTCGGATAAGCGGAAGAAGATGGATGGATGGATGGAACATTGGAGCTTGCAGACGAACTGCTTCACGGTAGACAAAAATATGACTGCTGTTGTAGTGTGTTATTACCAGGCCGGGAGGACTTTAAGGAAACTGCGTAACAATAAACCCACATAGGCTGTTGCCCCCGCGACCCGACCTCGGATAAGCGAAAGAAGATGGATGGATGGATGGATGAAAAAAAGTAGTGATGGAAGATTTGGGACTTGACTGTCAGCACATTTTAATGATTGTCCAGCCGGGTCCTCCCTCCAAAATGAACCAGAATACCCGGCAGCATAGGTCAGTGTCATGGAGCAGGCAGGGAATAAAACATGTTTGTATGTTTTATTTAAAGGCTGTGAAAGTTAACGCTTTAACTCATGCGATTAATTGAAAAAACTAAACGCATGACTTGTGTCTGAACGTGGAATAATCGCACCATTTATTTTGACTGTACTCTGAAAGGTGGAGCAGCTTGCTTCACGGTCAGTGATCAGGTCAAAGCCCCTTCTAGAAAACTGTTAGCAAGTTTTGAACAAATAAATGATGTGTATCCAAGTAAAAAAAAATAAAAAAATGACATTCTGACAATACAATTGCATTTGTTTTCAAATATTGGGGTCTTTTTTTTTTTTTAAAGTTCATTTAAATCACACACAAGTCATTTACTGCGACTAATCGTGATTAATCTGATTAAAAATCGTAATCGTTGGACAGCAATATTTTTTACGCAATTTCCGATAAAAACACTATTTATTGTAATAAAACATTGTGTTGATTCATCACTCAGCCCACACAAAATGTGTCTAGTAAAATGTTTACAAATTTCTACAAGGATACGCCTGAAGATTTTAGTGTCTACTGTATATTTTAATGACAGTAATTCCATCCATCCATCCATTTCCTACCGCTTGTCCCTAGTAACTAATTAGGAAAAAAGTATTTATCTTGAAATATTTTTTTTATATATACATATATTAAGTTTTGTTATTATAATATTTCAGACACCAAATCTTATTTTTATTATTACTTAATTATTTTCATAAAATAAAATGTATAACTTGTACGTGTACTTTAAATCTTTTGGAAATTTGTATTATTATCTTTTGATAAAATAAATGTATTTAATAAATATATTTTACATTTTTAAAAGTTTAAAATTTTTTTAAACATTTGTATTTTTTTGTATCTTATTAATAGTAATTCATCCATTTCTCCATTTTCTACCGCTTTTCCCAAGTAATTCATTAAGAAAAAATTATTTATCTTCAAATAATTGTTTTTTTTATGTATATTAAGTTGTATTATTATAATATTTCTGAGACCAAATCTTATTATTTTTATTATTACCTAATTATTTTCCATCCATCCATTTCCTACTGCTTGTCCCTTTTGCTTAAAATAAAATGTATAACTTGTACGTGTACTTTAAACCTTTTTGAAATTTGTATTATTATTTTTTTATAAAATAAATGTATTTAATGAATATATTTAAAATGTTTAAAAGTTTAAAATATATTTTAAATACTTGTATTTTTTTGTATTTTATTGATAGAAATTACTGCTTGTCCCTTTTGCTTCAAATAAAATGTATAACATGTACGTGTACTTTAAACCTTTTTGAAATTTGTATTATTTTTTGATAAAATAAATGTATTTAATAAATATATTTAAAATTTTTAAAATTCTAAAGTATATTTAAAATATTTGTATTTTATTGATAATTATTCATCCATCCATCTATTTCTACCACTTTTCCCTAGTAATTCATTAAGAAAAAACAATTTATCTTCAAATTGTTTTTTTTTATATATATTAAGTTTGGTTATTATAATATTTCAAAGACTATAAATCTTATTATTTTCATTATTACTTAATTATTTTCATAAAATAAAGTGTATAAAATGTACTTTAAATAATTTTTAATATTTTTTTGATGAATAAATATATTTAATGAATATATTTAACATTTGTAAAAGTTTAAAATGTATTTTAAATATATATGTATTTTTTGTATCAAATGACTATTAAAAAAGGATCCTATTTTCAGTCAGGCCATCACACATGCACACAAAATAAATAAAATAAACATAATTTTTTTTTAATTAAATGACTATAAAAATAGGACAATATTCAGTCAGGACATCACACATGCACACAAACTAAAGAGCCATCTTGAACATAATTGGAATCCTAGTCCTAGTTTTGACCCGAGAAAGGTCCACAGAGGAGTTTTTCCTCTGAGGTAAAGCTCAACGACATCAGAGATGCGCAGGAAACGACATTATCGCACGGACAGAGTCTTCACGAGGCCGCCGCCATAAATCAGACGGCGAAAAAGAAGGCCGGGGCCTTTATGGGAGAGAGCGCCGCCCATATACTGAGTGGCCATCATCACGGGCCTCCTGTCCCTGGCTGGATTGTAAATCCATTTTCTAAAAAGATATAGTGGACCTGCCTGGTCCGCTACTAAAGCACACATGTGGACTACAAGTCCAGACTGCAGGGAGAGGAAACTTTCAAACGGGCTTACCTTCTTTTTGAGATTGAAGCGTCCTGCCGTCTTGCTCGGCCGACATGCGAGGAACAAAAAGTTGTCCGTCTGGAAGAAAAAGAGAGAGAGAGAGAGAGAGAGAGTGAGACGGAGAGTGAGCACGGTGTCTTTGAAACTGGCCCGTCTCAGACTTTGGTCTCGCCCGGCTGGATGGCCTTAAGGCATCTCGGGGTCATCAAACAGCGAAAAAGTTCGGGATTCTTAGTGCAAACTAATGACAACCGAACACGTCAACACAGGGCTTGAAATGTGAATAGAATCACTTTATTTACCACTGTAATTACCGGACTACAAAGCGTTCATTCAATGACTGTAAATAGTGTAAAAACAAGAGTATAAAGAAGTCATACTTGTCAGAGTTAGCTTGTGATGCAGAGAAGGAGGCAGGCATTTTGCAGGTAAACATCATTTAAATATTAAAACAAGGACAAAAACTAAAGGGTACAAACAAAAAGCGCGCACGAGGCGGATAACAAACTTGGAAGCAGGGAACAAAAGACAGTAAGCTACAAACCGCTAGCAAATAAACGACAGGTAGCAACGACAATAATCCAGCAGAGACTGGACGGGAAGACAGGTTCAAATAGTACCTGGCTGATTGACACCAGGTGTGGCCAAGTGCCAATCAGCCACAGGCGATGAAACACTGGAAACAGACAGAATAAGAGCGCAGACAGGAAATACTACACACACAGAGGAAACAAACAAATACTACACACACAGAGGAAACAAACAAATACTACACACACAGAGGAAACAAACAAATACTACACACACAGAGGAAACAAACAAATACTACACACACAGAGGAAACAAAGACAAATGCGGAGGAAAAAACTAAAACATAAACTGTGAGGAACGAACCTGACAATACTGTTCTATTACCTTTGTTTATACTACTGTCACTACTCAACTGCCAAAGAACTATAGACACCATGATATTGATTGATTGATTGATACTTTTATTAGTAGAATGCACAGTACAGTACATATTATTAGTAGAATGCACAGTACAGTACATATTATTAGTAGATTGCACAGTACAGTACATATTATTAGTAGAATGCACAGTACAGTACATATTATTAGTAGATTGCACAGTACAGTACATATTATTAGTAGAATGCACAGTACAGTACATATTATTAGTAGAATGCACAGTACAGTACAGATTCCCTACAATCGACCACTAAATGGTAACAAGTTTTTCAACTTGTTTAAGTCCACGTTAATCAATTCATGGTAATATTTGTTGCTTCCTATACTGTTTGATCAATCAATCAATCAATGTTTATTTATATAGCCCCAAATCACAAATGTCTCAAAGGACTGCACAAATCATTACGACTACAACATCCTCGGAAGAACCCACAAAAGGGCAAGGAAAACTCACACCCAGTGGGCAGGGAGAATTCACATCCAGTGGGACGCCAGTGACAATGCTGACTATGAGAAACCTTGGAGAGGACCTCAGATGTGGGCAACCCCCCCCCCTCTAGGGGACCGAAAGCAATGGATGTCGAGCGGGTCTAACATGATACTGTGAAAGTTCAATCCATAATGGATCCAACACAGCAGCGAGAGTCCCGTTCACAGCAGAGCCAGCAGGAAACCATCCCAAGTGGAGGCGGATCAGCAGCGCAGAGATGTCCCCAGCCGATACACAGGAAAGGAGTACATGGCCACCGGATCGGACCGGACCCCCTCCACAAGGGAGAGTGGGACATAGGAGAAAAAGAAAAGAAACGGCAGATCAACTGGTCTAAAAAGGGAGTTCAATCCATAGTGGCTCCAACACAGCCGCGAGAGTTCAGTTCAAAGCGGATCCAACACAGCAGCGAGAGTCCCGTCCACAGGAAACCATCTCCAAAAACGTACGGAATGGACAGAAATAATAAAAGAGCAGAGCATGGCATGAAGCAGTTGCCAGCCTGACTACCTGGTAACTGTGGCTTAAATAATAGCTATGATAAATATTAACAGGTGTGACAACTGAGGAAAGGAGGCGTGACTTGAAGACAAGTTGGAAACTAATGAGTTGCTATGGAAATAAGAAAAACAGGGAAATGCAGGAATAAAAACTGAATTTGCAAAAAACCAAGGAGAAAAAACCTATTAAACACAAAAAATAATAAAACTGCGCTGATGTTTATTTTTATTAAAATGAAAAAGTCGGGATTAATGGCTACAGGTTTTTTTTGAAGCGGGATTTGTTCAAATTAAATGAAAAATCCAATTACCACTGACAGTCACACACACATCAGGTGTGGTGACATTTGTCCTCTGCATTTGAGCCACCCCCTTGTTTTCCACCCCCTGGGAGGTGAGGGGAGTAGTGAGCAGCAGCGGTGGCCACGCTCAGGAATCATTTTGGTGATTTTAACCCCCAATTCCGACCCTTGATGCAGGGAGGTAATGGCTGCCATTTTTTTATAGACTTTGCTGTGAACTCCCGACCTAGCGATCTCAGGGCGGACATTCCAACCACAAAGCCCCCCCCCCCCCCCCCCCCCACATATCTTCAAGCTAACCAACTCTAAATGTGGATTTTATTAGAAAGAACTGGCTGTCAAAAATATTGAGTTAACTCATGTGATTAATTACAAAACACAATATTGCATGAATCATGTATATAAGCAGATTAATCATGGAGTTTATATTGACCGCACGAGCTTCTTTACCTCCACCAGTGTTTGTTACTCGCTCAGTGATCAGGTCAGTGTTTGTTACTCGCTCAGTGATCAGGTCAGTGTTTGTTACTCGCTCAGTGATCAGGTCAGTGTTTGTTACTCGCTCAGTGATCAGGTCAGTGTTTGTTACTCGCTCAGTGATCAGGTCAGTGATTGTTACTCGCTCAGTGATCAGGTCAGTGTTTGTTACTCGCTCAGTGATCAGGTCAGTGTTTGTTACTTGCTCAGTGATCAGGTCAGTGTTTGTTACTCGCTCAGTGATCAGGTCAGTGTTTGTTACTCGCTCAGTGATCAGGTCAGTGTTTGTTACTCGCTCAGTGATCAGGTCAGTGTTTGTTACTCGCTCAGTGATCAGGTCAGTGTTTGTTACTCGCTCAGTGATCAGGTCATTGTTTGTTACTCGCTCAGTGATCAGGTCAGTGTTTGTTACTCGCTCAGTGATCAGGTCAGTGTTTGTTACTCGCTCAGTGATCAGGTCAGTGTTTGTTACTCGCTCAGTGGTCAGGTCAGTGTTTGTTACTTGCTCAGTGATCAGGTCAGTGTTTGTTACTCGCTCAGTGATCAGGTCAGTGTTTGTTACTCGCTCAGTGATCAGGTCAGTGTTTGTTACTCGCTCAGTGATCAGGTCATTGTTTGTTACTCGCTCAGTGATCAGGTCAGTGTTTGTTACTCGCTCAGTGATCAGGTCAGTGTTTGTTACTCGCTCAGTGATCAGGTCAGTTTTTGTTACTCGCTCAGTGATCAGGTCAGTGTTTGTTACTCGCTCAGTGATCAGGTCAGTGTTTGTTACTCGCTCAGTGGTCAGGTCAGTGTTTGTTACTTGCTCAGTGATCAGGTCAGTGTTTGTTACTCGCTCAGTGATCAGGTCAGTGTTTGTTACTCGCTCAGTGATCAGGTCAGTGTTTGTTACTCGCTCAGTGATCAGGTCAGTGTTTGTTACTCGCTCAGTGATCAGGTCAGTGTTTGTTACTCGCTCAGTGATCAGGTCAGTTTTTGTTACTCGCTCAGTGATCAGGTCAGTGTTTGTTACTCGCTCAGTGATCAGGTCAGTGTTTGTTACTCGCTCAGTGATCAGGTCATTGTTTGTTACTCGCTCAGTGATCAGGTCAGTGTTTGTTACTCGCTCAGTGATCAGGTCAGTGTTTGTTACTCGCTCAGTGATCAGGTCAGTGTTTGTTACTCGCTCAGTGATCAGGTCAGTGTTTGTTACTCGCTCAGTGATCAGGTCAGTGTTTGTTACTTGCTCAGTGATCAGGTCAGTGTTTGTTACTCGCTCAGTGATCAGGTCAGTGTTTGTTACTCGCTCAGTGATCAGGTCATTGTTTGTTACTCGCTCAGTGATCAGGTCAGTGTTTGTTACTCGCTCAGTGATCAGGTCAGTGTTTGTTACTCGCTCAGTGATCAGGTCAGTGTTTGTTACTCGCTCAGTGATCAGGTCAGTGTTTGTTACTTGCTCAGTGATCAGGTCAGTGTTTGTTACTTGCTCAGTGATCAGGTCAGTGTTTGTTACTCGCTCAGTGATCAGGTCAGTGTTTGTTACTCGCTCAGTGATCAGGTCATTGTTTGTTACTCGCTCAGTGATCAGGTCAGTGTTTGTTACTCGCTCAGTGATCAGGTCAGTGTTTGTTACTCGCTCAGTGATCAGGTCAGTGTTTGTTACTCGCTCAGTGATCAGGTCAGTGTTTGTTACTTGCTCAGTGATCAGGTCAGTGTTTGTTACTTGCTCAGTGATCAGGTCAGTGTTTGTTACTCGCTCAGTGATCAGGTCAGTGTTTGTTACTTGCTCAGTGATCAGGTCAGTGTTTGTTACTCGCTCAGTGATCAGGTCAGTGTTTGTTACTCGCTCAGTGATCAGGTCAGTGATTGTTACTCGCTCAGTGATCAGGTCAGTGTTTGTTACTCGCTCAGTGATCAGGTCAGTGTTTGTTACTTGCTCAGTGATCAGGTCAGTGTTTGTTACTCGCTCAGTGATCAGGTCAGTGTTTGTTACTCGCTCAGTGATCAGGTCAGTGTTTGTTACTCGCTCAGTGATCAGGTCAGTGTTTGTTACTCGCTCAGTGATCAGGTCAGTGTTTGTTACTCGCTCAGTGATCAGGTCAGTGTTTGTTACTCGCTCAGTGATCAGGTCAGTGTTTGTTACTCGCTCAGTGATCAGGTCAGTGTTTGTTACTCGCTCAGTGATCAGGTCAGTGTTTGTTACTCGCTCAGTGATCAGGTCAGTGTTTGTTACTCGCTCAGTGATCAGGTCAGTGTTTGTTACTCGCTCAGTGGTCAGGTCAGTGTTTGTTACTTGCTCAGTGATCAGGTCAGTGTTTGTTACTCGCTCAGTGATCAGGTCAGTGTTTGTTACTCGCTCAGTGATCAGGTCAGTGTTTGTTACTCGCTCAGTGATCAGGTCATTGTTTGTTACTCGCTCAGTGATCAGGTCAGTGTTTGTTACTCGCTCAGTGATCAGGTCAGTGTTTGTTACTCGCTCAGTGATCAGGTCAGTTTTTGTTACTCGCTCAGTGATCAGGTCAGTGTTTGTTACTCGCTCAGTGATCAGGTCAGTGTTTGTTACTCGCTCAGTGGTCAGGTCAGTGTTTGTTACTTGCTCAGTGATCAGGTCAGTGTTTGTTACTCGCTCAGTGATCAGGTCAGTGTTTGTTACTCGCTCAGTGATCAGGTCAGTGTTTGTTACTCGCTCAGTGATCAGGTCAGTGTTTGTTACTCGCTCAGTGATCAGGTCAGTGTTTGTTACTCGCTCAGTGATCAGGTCAGTTTTTGTTACTCGCTCAGTGATCAGGTCAGTGTTTGTTACTCGCTCAGTGATCAGGTCAGTGTTTGTTACTCGCTCAGTGATCAGGTCATTGTTTGTTACTCGCTCAGTGATCAGGTCAGTGTTTGTTACTCGCTCAGTGATCAGGTCAGTGTTTGTTACTCGCTCAGTGATCAGGTCAGTGTTTGTTACTCGCTCAGTGATCAGGTCAGTGTTTGTTACTCGCTCAGTGATCAGGTCAGTGTTTGTTACTTGCTCAGTGATCAGGTCAGTGTTTGTTACTCGCTCAGTGATCAGGTCAGTGTTTGTTACTCGCTCAGTGATCAGGTCATTGTTTGTTACTCGCTCAGTGATCAGGTCAGTGTTTGTTACTCGCTCAGTGATCAGGTCAGTGTTTGTTACTCGCTCAGTGATCAGGTCAGTGTTTGTTACTCGCTCAGTGATCAGGTCAGTGTTTGTTACTTGCTCAGTGATCAGGTCAGTGTTTGTTACTTGCTCAGTGATCAGGTCAGTGTTTGTTACTCGCTCAGTGATCAGGTCAGTGTTTGTTACTCGCTCAGTGATCAGGTCATTGTTTGTTACTCGCTCAGTGATCAGGTCAGTGTTTGTTACTCGCTCAGTGATCAGGTCAGTGTTTGTTACTCGCTCAGTGATCAGGTCAGTGTTTGTTACTCGCTCAGTGATCAGGTCAGTGTTTGTTACTTGCTCAGTGATCAGGTCAGTGTTTGTTACTTGCTCAGTGATCAGGTCAGTGTTTGTTACTCGCTCAGTGATCAGGTCAGTGTTTGTTACTTGCTCAGTGATCAGGTCAGTGTTTGTTACTCGCTCAGTGATCAGGTCAGTGTTTGTTACTCGCTCAGTGATCAGGTCAGTGTTTGTTACTTGCTCAGTGATCAGGTCAGTGTTTGTTACTCGCTCAGTGATCAGGTCAGTGTTTGTTACTCGCTCAGTGATCAGGTCAGTGTTTGTTACTCGCTCAGTGATCAGGTCAGTGTTTGTTACTCGCTCAGTGATCAGGTCAGTGTTTGTTACTTGCTCAGTGATCAGGTCAGTGTTTGTTACTTGCTCAGTGATCAGGTCAGTGATTGTTACTCGCTCAGTGATCAGGTCAGTGTTTGTTACTCGCTCAGTGATCAGGTCAGTGTTTGTTACTCGCTCAGTGATCAGGTCAGTGTTTGTTACTCGCTCAGTGATCAGGTCAGTGTTTGTTACTCGCTCAGTGATCAGGTCAATGTTTGTTACTTGCTCAGTGATCAGGTCAGTGTTTGTTACTCGCTCAGTGATCAGGTCAGTGTTTGTTACTTGCTCAGTGATCAGGTCAGTGTTTGTTACTCGCTCAGTGATCAGGTCAATGTTTGTTACTTGCTCAGTGATCAGGTCAGTGTTTGTTACTCGCTCAGTGATCAGGTCAGTGTTTGTTACTTGCTCAGTGATCAGGTCAGTGTTTGTTACTCGCTCAGTGATCAGGTCAGTGTTTGTTACTCGCTCAGTGATCAGGTCAGTGTTTGTTACTTGCTCAGTGATCAGGTCAGTGTTTGTTACTCGCTCAGTGATCAGGTCAGTGTTTGTTACTCGCTCAGTGATCAGGTCAGTGTTTGTTACTCGCTCAGTGATCAGGTCAGTGTTTGTTACTCGCTCAGTGATCAGGTCAGTGTTTGTTACTCGCTCAGTGATCAGGTCAGTGTTTGTTACTTGCTCAGTGATCAGGTCAGTGATTGTTACTCGCTCAGTGATCAGGTCAGTGTTTGTTACTCGCTCAGTGATCAGGTCAGTGTTTGTTACTCCCTCAGTGATCAGGTCAGTGTTTGTTACTCGCTCAGTGATCAGGTCAGTGTTTGTTACTCGCTCAGTGATCAGGTCAGTGTTTGTTACTCGCTCAGTGATCAGGTCAGTGTTTGTTACTTGCTCAGTGATCAGGTCAGTGTTTGTTACTTGCTCAGTGATCAGGTCAGTGTTTGTTACTCGCTCAGTGATCAGGTCAGTGTTTGTTACTCGCTCAGTGATCAGGTCAGTGTTTGTTACTCGCTCAGTGATCAGGTCAGTGTTTGTTACTCGCTCAGTGATCAGGTCAGTGTTTGTTACTCGCTCAGTGATCAGGTCAGTGTTTGTTACTCGCTCAGTGATCAGGTCAGTGTTTGTTACTCGCTCAGTGATCAGGTCAGTGTTTGTTACTCGCTCAGTGATCAGGTCAGTGTTTGTTACTTGCTCAGTGATCAGGTCAATGTTTGTTACTTGCTCAGTGATCAGGTCAGTGATTGTTACTCGCTCAGTGATCAGGTCAGTGTTTGTTACTCGCTCAGTGATCAGGTCAGTGTTTGTTACTCGCTCAGTGATCAGGTCAGTGTTTGTTACTCGCTCAGTGATCAGGTCAGTGTTTGTTACTTGCTCAGTGATCAGGTCAGTGTTTGTTACTCGCTCAGTGATCAGGTCAGTGATTGTTACTCGCTCAGTGATCAGGTCAGTGTTTGTTACTCGCTCAGTGATCAGGTCAGTGTTTGTTACTCGCTCAGTGATCAGGTCAGTGTTTGTTACTTGCTCAGTGATCAGGTCAGTGTTTGTTACTTGCTCAGTGATCAGGTCAGTGATTGTTACTCGCTCAGTGATCAGGTCAGTGTTTGTTACTCGCTCAGTGATCAGGTCAGTGTTTGTTACTCGCTCAGTGATCAGGTCAGTGTTTGTTACTCGCTCAGTGATCAGGTCAGTGTTTGTTACTTGCTCAGTGATCAGGTCAGTGTTTGTTACTCGCTCAGTGATCAGGTCAGTGTTTGTTACTTGCTCAGTGATCAGGTCAGTGATTGTTACTCGCTCAGTGATCAGGTCAGTGTTTGTTACTCGCTCAGTGATCAGGTCAGTGTTTGTTACTCGCTCAGTGATCAGGTCAGTGTTTGTTACTTGCTCAGTGATCAGGTCAGTGTTTGTTACTTGCTCAGTGATCAGGTCAGTGATTGTTACTCGCTCAGTGATCAGGTCAGTGTTTGTTACTCGCTCAGTGATCAGGTCAGTGTTTGTTACTCGCTCAGTGATCAGGTCAGTGTTTGTTACTCGCTCAGTGATCAGGTCAGTGTTTGTTACTCGCTCAGTGATCAGGTCAGTGTTTGTTACTTGCTCAGTGATCAGGTCAGTGTTTGTTACTCGCTCAGTGATCAGGTCAGTGTTTGTTACTCGCTCAGTGATCAGGTCAGTGTTTGTTACTCGCTCAGTGATCAGGTCAGTGTTTGTTACTCGCTCAGTGATCAGGTCAGTGTTTGTTACTCGCTCAGTGATCAGGTCAGTGTTTGTTACTCGCTCAGTGATCAGGTCAGTGTTTGTTACTCGCTCAGTGATCAGGTCAGTGTTTGTTACTCGCTCAGTGATCAGGTCAGTGTTTGTTACTCGCTCAGTGATCAGGTCAGTGTTTGTTACTTGCTCAGTGATCAGGTCAGTGTTTGTTACTCGCTCAGTGATCAGGTCAGTGTTTGTTACTTGCTCAGTGATCAGGTCAGTGATTGTTACTCGCTCAGTGATCAGGTCAGTGTTTGTTACTCGCTCAGTGATCAGGTCAGTGTTTGTTACTCGCTCAGTGATCAGGTCAGTGTTTGTTACTTGCTCAGTGATCAGGTCAGTGTTTGTTACTTGCTCAGTGATCAGGTCAGTGTTTGTTACTCGCTCAGTGATCAGGTCAGTGTTTGTTACTTGCTCAGTGATCAGGTCAGTGATTGTTACTCGCTCAGTGATCAGGTCAGTGTTTGTTACTCGCTCAGTGATCAGGTCAGTGTTTGTTACTCGCTCAGTGATCAGGTCAGTGTTTGTTACTTGCTCAGTGATCAGGTCAGTGTTTGTTACTTGCTCAGTGATCAGGTCAGTGATTGTTACTCGCTCAGTGATCAGGTCAGTGTTTGTTACTCGCTCAGTGATCAGGTCAGTGTTTGTTACTTGCTCAGTGATCAGGTCAGTGTTTGTTACTTGCTCAGTGATCAGGTCAGTGTTTGTTACTCGCTCAGTGATCAGGTCAGTGTTTGTTACTTGCTCAGTGATCAGGTCAGTGATTGTTACTCGCTCAGTGATCAGGTCAGTGTTTGTTACTCGCTCAGTGATCAGGTCAGTGTTTGTTACTCGCTCAGTGATCAGGTCAGTGTTTGTTACTTGCTCAGTGATCAGGTCAGTGTTTGTTACTTGCTCAGTGATCAGGTCAGTGATTGTTACTCGCTCAGTGATCAGGTCAGTGTTTGTTACTCGCTCAATGATCAGGTCAGTGTTTGTTACTCGCTCAGTGATCAGGTCAGTGTTTGTTACTCGCTCAGTGATCAGGTCAGTGTTTGTTACTCGCTCAGTGATCAGGTCAGTGTTTGTTACTCGCTCAGTGATCAGGTCAGTGTTTGTTACTCGCTCAGTGATCAGGTCAGTGTTTGTTACTCGCTCAGTGATCAGGTCAGTGTTTGTTACTCGCTCAGTGATCAGGTCAGTGTTTGTTACTCGCTCAGTGATCAGGTCAGTGTTTGTTACTTGCTCAGTGATCAGGTCAGTGTTTGTTACTCGCTCAGTGATCAGGTCAGTGTTTGTTACTTGCTCAGTGATCAGGTCAGTGATTGTTACTCGCTCAGTGATCAGGTCAGTGTTTGTTACTCGCTCAGTGATCAGGTCAGTGTTTGTTACTCGCTCAGTGATCAGGTCAGTGTTTGTTACTTGCTCAGTGATCAGGTCAGTGTTTGTTACTTGCTCAGTGATCAGGTCAGTGTTTGTTACTCGCTCAGTGATCAGGTCAGTGTTTGTTACTTGCTCAGTGATCAGGTCAGTGATTGTTACTCGCTCAGTGATCAGGTCAGTGTTTGTTACTCGCTCAGTGATCAGGTCAGTGTTTGTTACTCGCTCAGTGATCAGGTCAGTGTTTGTTACTTGCTCAGTGATCAGGTCAGTGTTTGTTACTTGCTCAGTGATCAGGTCAGTGATTGTTACTCGCTCAGTGATCAGGTCAGTGTTTGTTACTCGCTCAGTGATCAGGTCAGTGTTTGTTACTTGCTCAGTGATCAGGTCAGTGTTTGTTACTTGCTCAGTGATCAGGTCAGTGATTGTTACTCGCTCAGTGATCAGGTCAGTGTTTGTTACTCGCTCAGTGATCAGGTCAGTGTTTGTTACTCGCTCAGTGATCAGGTCAGTGTTTGTTACTTGCTCAGTGATCAGGTCAGTGTTTGTTACTTGCTCAGTGATCAGGTCAGTGATTGTTACTCGCTCAGTGATCAGGTCAGTGTTTGTTACTCGCTCAGTGATCAGGTCAGTGTTTGTTACTCGCTCAGTGATCAGGTCAGTGTTTGTTACTCGCTCAGTGATCAGGTCAGTGTTTGTTACTTGCTCAGTGATCAGGTCAGTGATTGTTACTCGCTCAGTGATCAGGTCAGTGTTTGTTACTCGCTCAGTGATCAGGTCAGTGTTTGTTACTTGCTCAGTGATCAGGTCAGTGTTTGTTACTTGCTCAGTGATCAGGTCAGTGATTGTTACTCGCTCAGTGATCAGGTCAGTGTTTGTTACTCGCTCAGTGATCAGGTCAGTGTTTGTTACTCGCTCAGTGATCAGGTCAGTGTTTGTTACTCGCTCAGTGATCAGGTCAGTGTTTGTTACTCGCTCAGTGATCAGGTCAGTGTTTGTTACTCGCTCAGTGATCAGGTCAGTGTTTGTTACTCGCTCAGTGATCAGGTCAGTGTTTGTTACTTGCTCAGTGATCAGGTCAGTGATTGTTACTCGCTCAGTGATCAGGTCAGTGTTTGTTACTCGCTCAGTGATCAGGTCAGTGTTTGTTACTTGCTCAGTGATCAGGTCAGTGTTTGTTACTTGCTCAGTGATCAGGTCAGTGTTTGTTACTCGCTCAGTGATCAGGTCAGTGTTTGTTACTCGCTCAGTGATCAGGTCAGTGTTTGTTACTCGCTCAGTGATCAGGTCAGTGTTTGTTACTTGCTCAGTGATCAGGTCAGTGTTTGTTACTCGCTCAGTGATCAGGTCAGTGATTGTTACTCGCTCAGTGATCAGGTCAGTGTTTGTTACTCGCTCAGTGATCAGGTCAGTGTTTGTTACTCGCTCAGTGATCAGGTCAGTGTTTGTTACTCGCTCAGTGATCAGGTCAGTGTTTGTTACTTGCTCAGTGATCAGGTCAATGCATTCGTGATGAATGAGGAGAGCTGGCTGGCAAATTTCCCTCCAAAAGACACCCTGACTGGACTTTGGATAAAACTGTTATAAAACTGTTACCGAGGACAAAATATAACCTCAGAGAAAAATGTCATCTAAAACATTTGTATGCACGTACAACACTTAGGACTTTTAGTGCAGGGGTGTCCAAAGTGCGGCATAGCTCGGTTGGTAGAGTGGCCGTGTCAGCAACTTGAGGGTTGCAGGTTCGATTCCCGCTTGTGCCATCCTAGTCACTGCCGTTGTGTCCTTGGTCAACACACTTTACCCACCTGCTCCCAGTGCCACCCACACCAGAAGTATTTGGTCACTTATATAAATGGTCAGAATCAGGTGTCCTAATCACTTGGCCCGGCCACAGCATTTAAGCATGGAGACTGTTTCTACCAACATTTGTGAAAGAATGGGCCGCTCTCAAGGCCCCTTCTTCTTCCAAAATGACAAAGCAAGGTCCAGAAAGACATGGATGACAGAGTTTGGTGTGGATGAACTTGACTGGCCTGCACAGAGTCCTGACCTGAACCCGATAGAACACCTTTGGGATGAATTAGAACGGAGACTGAGAGCCAGGCCTTCTCGACCAACACCTCACCAATGCGCTTTTGGAAGAATGGTACAAAATTCCTATAAAAACACTCCGCAACCTTGTGGACAGCCTTCCTAGAAGAGCTGAAGCTGTATTAGCTGCAAAAGGTGGGCCGACATCATATTAAACCCTATGGTTTAGGAATGGGATGGCACTTCAAGTTCAAATGTGAGTCAAGGCACGTGGCCAAATGCTTTTGGCAAAAAAGGGTAAGTTAAGCAAATATTTAAGCATTCATTTGGATTTTGACCAACAAAGTTGGATAATATTATATTTGTTGCAAATTAAAAAAAACTCCCTAAATCTTACAGCGAAATCTATCGGTCATTTATAATATAGTGTACAACTTGATGGATAACTTGCTTTGAAACCATACACTATATTGCCAAAAGTATTTGGCCACCCATCGCAATGATCAGAATCAAGTGTCCTAATCACTTGGCCCGGCCACAGGTGTATAAAATAAAGCACTTAGGCATGGAGACTGTTTCTACCAACATTTGTGAAAGAATGGGCCGCTCTCAGGGCCCCTTCTTCTTCCAAAATGACAAAGCAAGGTCCATAAAGACATGGATGACAGAGTCTGGTGTGGATGAACTTGACTGGCCTGCACAGAGTCCTGACCTGAACCAGATAGAACACCTTTGGGATGAATTAGAACGGAGACTGAGAGCCAGGCCTTCTCGACCAACACCTCACTAATGCGCTTTTGGAAGAATGGTCTAAAATTCCTGTAAAAACACTCCGCAACCTTGTGGACAGCCTTCCTAGAAGAGCTGAAACTGTAATAGCTGCAAAAGGTGGGCCGACATCATATTAAACCCTATGGTTTAGGAATGGGATGGCACTTCAAGTTCATATGTGAGTCAAGGCATGTGGCCAAATGCTTTTGGCAATATAGTGTAAGTTAAGCACATATTTAAGTATTTATTTGGATTTTGACCGACAAAGTAAAATAATATAATATTTGTTGCAAAAAAAACCTTCCTAACTCTTACAGTATAATCTATTGGTCATTTATAATATAGTGTACAATTCGATGGATAACTTGCTTCAAAACCATAAACTATATTGCCAAAAGTATTTGACCACCCATATAAATGGTCAGAATCAGGTGTCCTAATCACTTGGCCCGGCCACAGCACTTAAGCATGGAGACTGTTTCTACAAACATTTGTGAAAGAATGGGCTGCTCTCAGGGCCCTTTCCTCTTCCAAAATGACAAAGCAAGGTCCATAAAGACATGGATGACAGAGTCTGGTGTGGATGAACTTGACTGGCCTGCACAGAGTCCTGACCTGAACCCGATAGAACACCTTTGGGATGATTTAGAACGGAGACTGAGAGCCAGGCCTTCTCGACCAACACCTCACTAATGCGCTTTTGGAAGAATGGTCTAAAATTCCTGTAAAAACACTCCGCCACCTTGTGGACAGCCTTCCTAGAAGAGCTGAAACTGTAATAGCTGCAAAAGGTAGGCCGACATCATATTAAACCCTATGGTTTAGGAATGGGATGGCACTTCAAGTTCATATGTGAGTCAAGGCATGTGGCCAAATGCTTTTGGCAATATAGTGTAAGTTAAGCACATATTTAAGTATTTATTTGGATTTTGACCGACAAAGTAAAATAATATAATATTTGTTGCAAAAAAAACCTTCCTAACTCTTACAGTATAATCTATTGGTCATTTATAATATAGTGTACAATTCGATGGATAACTTGCTTCAAAACCATAAACTATATTGCCAAAAGTATTTGACCACCCATATAAATCGTCAGAATCAGGTGTCCTAATCACTTGGCCCGGCCACAGCACTTAAGCATGGAGACTGTTTCTACAAACATTTTTGAAAGAATGGGCCGCTCTCAGGGCCCCTTCCTCTTCCAAAATGACAAAGCAAGGTCCATAAAGACATGGATGACAGAGTCTGGTGTGGATGATCTTGACTGGCCTGCACAGAGTCCTGACCTGAACCCGATAGAACACCTTTGGGATGAATTAGAACGGAGACTGAGAGCCAGGCCTTCTCGACCAACACCTCACTAATGCGCTTTTGGAAGAATGGTCTAAAATTCCTATAAAAACACCCCGCCACCTTGTGGACAGCCTTCTCAGAAAAGCTGAAGCTGCAAAAGCTGCAAAAGGTGGACCGACATCATATTGAACCCTTTGGGCTAGGAACGGGATGGCACTTCAAGTTCATATGTGCCAAATACTTTTGGCAACATAGTGTATTTCCCTCCCAGATTGACTAGAAGTGAACGGAAGTTATCGCTCGCCCTAAACGTCCTCATTAGCTCGTGCACGGCGGCGATGAATCCCCAACTAACAGTAAAACACACATGCATGCAAAAGGGGCCATCCTTCAGCAGCATCGATTCCCTTCCCGGTTCCGTTTTATTCCTCCTCCCCCTCTTCTTCTCCAAACTCCTTCCATCCATTCCAAAGTGAGCGAGGTGACTACGTGGGAAACATTTGTCAGCGCGCTCGCCTGGCTGAGCAGCGTAGATAATGGAGGCCTGAGTTAAACACACAGAACCTGCCTCTGCACCGAGCATGTGCCGTTCTTCACGCTCCTGCCGTCTGACTAAGCGTTTTGGAGCGAACACGTATTCCTATGAGGCCGCCGTCTGGCTTTAAAGTGCAGAATTCGGCCGACGTTTCAGCGTGCGGTCCAATGAGCCTCGCTATTAAGGACAGTCGGTCGGACAAGGGCTCCCTTATTTATTTGGGTCCCTTCAATATTCCTGGTTTGCCGGTTCCGCTTCACGGGCCGCCCTATTATTGCGGGGTGTTGAACGGGACGGGATCGCCTAGTCTGCTACCGTTAATTAGAGCCATTCTTGCTCCTCCGAGTAAAAAAAATAAAATAAAATAAAAAAATAAAAGTAAAAAGCCAGAATGGATTTCACGATTATTGGACCGGTGTGTTTCACGACAACAACAAAAAAACCTAGTTTGATCTTATAAAAGTATCTCGTACACATTTTTTAACAAGTCATCAAAAATGATTGTTCCTATCAAAGAGTAAAAATGCATTTATTTCAATATGCATAACAACAAAAAAGGTCATATTAAAGAAATTGATTGATTTTGAGAGTTCAGCACATTCTGATTGGTTTACACGAGCTATGGAGATGATATCAGTAGAAAAAAACTGCATTTAGTTTGGATCAGGGCTGTCAAACTCAAATACAGAGGGGGCCAACATTTAAAAGGGAACAAAGCCGCGGGCCGAGGTTGAACAAATTAACCTTTTATTAGGGACCCAAACAAGTTTTGCATTGAATATTGAACAAGCAATGATTATATAACTTTATAGTGACATGCAAAATCCAGTTTCAAATAATAATAATAATAATAAAAAAATATCAATGGCATATCAAATCAAATTTAAATAAAAATGTAATGCCTCTTTTTGGCGGTGGGGTTGGGTTTGGTGATAGCGGGGGGGGGTGTATATTGTAGCCATCCATCCATCCATCATCTTCCGCTTTTCCGAGGTCGGGTCGCGGGGGCAGCAGCCTAAGCAGGGAAGCCCAGACTTCCCTCTCCCCAGCCACTTCGTCTAGCTCTTCCCGGGGGATCCCGAGGCGTTCCCAGGCCAGCCGGGAGACATAGTCTTCCCAACGTGTCCTGGGTCTTCCCCGTGGCCTCCTACCGGTTGGACGTGCCCTAAACACCTCCCTAGGGAGGCGTTCGGGTGGCATCCTGACCAGATGCCCGAACCACCTCATCTGGCTCCTCTCGATGTGGAGGAGCAGCGGCTTTACTTTGAGTTCCTCCCGGATGGCAGAGCTTCTCACCCTATCTCTAAGGGAGAGACCCAAACTCATTTGGGCCGCTTGTACCCGTGATCTTATCCTTTCGGTCATGACCCAAAGCTCATGACCATAGGTGAGGATGGGAACGTAGATCGACCGGTAAATTGAGAGCTTTGCCTTCCGGCTCAGCTCCTTCTTCACCACAACGGATCGGTACAACGTCCGCATTACTGAAGACGCCGCACCGATCCGCCTGTCGATCTCACGATCCACTCTTCCCCCACTCGTGAACAAGACTCCTAGGTATTTGAACTCCCCCACTTGGGGCAGGGTCTCCTCCCCAACCCGGAGATGGCATTCCACCCTTTTCCGGGCGAGAACCATGGACTCGGACTTGGAGGTGCTGATTCTCATTCCGGTCGCTTCACACTCGGCTGTGAACCGATCCAGTGAGAGCTGAAGATCCCGGTCAGATGAAGCCATCAGGACCACATCATCTGCAAAAAGCAGATACCTAATCCTGCAGCCACCAAACCAGATCCCCTCAACGCCTTGACTGCGCCTAGAAATTATTTCCATAAAAGTTATGAACAGAATGGGTGACAAAGGACAGCCTTGGCGGAGTCCAACCCTCACTGGAAATGTGTCCGACTTACTGCCAGCAATGCGGACCAAGCTCTGACACTGATCATACAGGGAGTGGACCGCCACAATAAGACAGTCCGGTACCCCATACTCACTGAGCACTCCCCACAAGACTTCCCGAGGGACACGGTCGAATGCCTTCTCCAAGTCCACAAAGCACATGTAGACTGGTTGGGCAAACTCCCATGCACCCTCAAGAACCCTGCCCAGAGTATAGAGCTGGTCCACAGTTCCACGACCAGGACCAAAACCACACTGTTCCTCCTGAATCCGAGGTTCGACTATCCGGCGTAGCCTCCTCTCCAGTACACCTGAATAAACCTTACCGGGAAGGCTGTATATTGTAGCGTCCCGGAAGAGTTAGTGCTGCAAGGCGTTCTGTGTATTTGTTCTGTTGTGTTTATCTTGTGTTACGGTGCGGATGTTCTCCCGAAATGTGTCATTCCTGTTTGGTGTGGGTTCACAGTGTGGCGCATATTTGTAACAGTGTTAAAAGTTATTCATATGGCCACCCTCAGTGTGACCTGTATGGCTGTTGACCAAGTATGCCTTGCATTAACTTGTGTGTGTGTATAAGCCGCATATATTATTTGACGCTGTTTGTATGGAGGAAAAGCGGACATGAAGACAGGTTGTAGAGAACGCCAAAGGCAGTGCCTTTAAAGCCCACCCCAAATATTGTTGTCTGGGATGAAATTAGAGAGGGGCACTGAACTTCGAGAGTCTCTCGGGAAAATCGAGAGGCTTGGCAAGTAAGAGTGTTAGCGGTGAATGTGGTGTTACAGCGGCGGGCCAGCTCTGATGTTCATTTGATATTGCCTCAAGGGCCAAGTGAAATTACACGGCGGGCCGAATTTGGCCCGCGGGCCAGAGTTTGACACCCATGGTTTGGATAATAATGAGTCAACTTTTTTCCTGTGAACATGTTTTTTAATTCAAGTACCCCTTAATCAGAGCAAAGCATTTTTGGTTGAAAAAAAGAGATAAAGAAGTCAAATACAGCACTACGTCATCAGTTTACTATATTGGATCCACTTTGGACTGGACTCTCACGGTTATGTTGGATCCACTATGGTTTGGACTTTCACAATATCATGTTAGATCCACTATGGTTTGGACTTTCACAATATCATGTTAGATCCGCTCGACATCCATTGCTTTCGGTCCCCTGAGGGGTGGGGGTGGGTGTGGGGAGGGGAACATCCCTCACGATTGTTGGTGCGTGCGCACACCTTCACAGTTTAATGTGTTTTTAACCCCAGGACGTACATTGAAAACAAGCGCAACACTGACTCAAAATGCCGGACTTTTGAGGTATTTAAAGGCCTACTGAAGTTAGATGTTCTTATTTAAACGGGGATAGCAGGTCCATTCTATGTGTCATACTTGATCATTTCGCGATATTGCCTTATTTTTGCTGAAAGGATTTAGTAGAGAACATAGACGATAAAGTTCGCAACTTTTGGTCGCTAATGAAAAAGCCTTGCCTGTACCGGAAGTAGCAGACGATGTGCGCGTGATGTCACGGGTTGTAGGGCTCCTCACATCCTCACATTGTTTATAATCATAGCCTCCAGCAGCAAGAGCTATTCGGACCGAGAAAGCGACAATTTCCCCATTAATTTGAGCGAGGATGAAAGATTTGTGGATGAGGAAAGTTAGAGTGAAGCACACAACAACAACAAAAAAGGCAACAGGTCCAGGCAGCGGCAGTGGGACCATTTCAGATGTAATTAGACACATGTACTAGGATAATTCTGGAAGATCCCTTATCTGGTTATTGTTTTAATAGTGTTTTAGTGAGATTGTAAAGTCATACCTCAAAGTCGTAAGCTGCGGTGAACGCCAGTGTCTTTGATGGAAGCCATGGAGGAGCCAAGCTCACAGCTGCTTTTTTTGACAGCTGCTCCAGGACGAGGTCCAGTAATTCATTGATGTCTCCGGTAAGAGCTGACTTAATATCACAATTTTCCCATCCAAAAACATGCTGGTTGATGTAGAGCAGGGGTCACCAACCTTTTTGAAACCAAGAACTACTTCTTGGGTACTGATTAATGCAAAGGGCTACCAGTTTGATACACACTTATATAAATAGCCAGAAATAGCCAATTTGCTCAATTTACCTTTAATTCTATGTTATTATTAATAATTAATGATATTTATCTTTGTGGAAAGACTGATCATCTTAATGATTTCTCAAAATATATATTTTTGATGACATGTTTTGAATAAGTTAAAATCCAATCTGCACTTTGTTAGAATATATAACAAATTGGACCAAGCTATATTTCTAACAAAGACACATCATTATTTCTTCTAGATTTTCCAGAACAAAAATTTTAAAACAAATTCCAAAGACTTTAAAATTAGCTTTTAATTTGATTCTACAGATTTTGTAGATTTGCCAGAATATATATATATTTTAAATTCTAATCATAATAAGTTTGAAAAATATTTCACAAATATTCTTCGTCGAAAAAACAGAAACTAAAATGAAGAATTAAATTAAAATGTATTTATTATTCTTTACAATAAAAAAAAAGATACTTGAACATTGATTTAAATTGTAAAGAAAGAACAGGAAGGAATTTAAAAGGTAAAAAGTTGTATGTGTTTAAAAATCCTAAAATCATTTTTAAGGTTGTATTTTTTCTCTAAAATTGTCTTTCTGAGAGTCATAAGAGGCAAAGTAAAAAAATAAATAAATGAATGTATTTAAACAAGTGAAGACCAAGTCTTTCAAATATTTTCTTGGATTTTCAAATTCTATCAGAGTTTTGTCTCTCTTAGAATTAAAAATGTCGAGCAAAGCGAGTAATGAATAATTCCACTGGTAATCAGTGTTAAAAATAACATTCAAAATATAAAAAATTCTCATGCATTTTTATCCATCCATCCGTTTTCTACCTCACCTGCTCAAGAAGTTAAGAATGGTAAGAAGTATTTTATTCATTATTACTTAGCTTCAGAATAAAAATGTTATTGAAAAGAATAACAGACGTGTTCTACCCGAATGTTGGTTTTACATCAAAATGCACACATTTAGTTGTATTCAGTGTTAAAAAAATATTAAATGGCTCTCACGGAAATACTTTTTAAAATATTTGGCTTCCATGGCTCTCTCAGCCAAAAAGGTTCCCGACCCCTGCAGTCGGCCTTTAAAGAGGAACATTATCAGCAGACCTATGTAAGCGTCAATATATACCTTGATGCTGCAGAAAAAAGACCATATATTTTTTTAACCGATTTCCGAACTCTAAATGGGTGAATTTTGGCGAATTAAACGCCTTTCTGTTTATCGGTCTTTTGGCGATGACGTCAGAATGTGACGTCGCCGAGGTAACACACCCGCCATTTTCATTTTCAACACATTGCAAACATTGGGTCTCAGCTCTGGCATTTTCCGGTTTTCGACTATTTTTTGGAACCTTGGAGACATCATGCCTGGTGGGTGTGTTGTCGGAGGGTGTAACAACACTAACAGGGAGGGATTCAAGTTGCACCACTGGCCCGAAGATGCCAAAGTGTCTGCCGTCAGACCCCCATTGAATGTGCCAGAGTGTCTCCACATTTTACCAGTGATGCTAAGACAGACATGGCACAGAGATGTATGGATAACCTGCAGATGCATTTGCAACCATAAAGTCAACCAAATCACAAAGGTGAGTTTTGTTGATGTTGACTTATGTGCTAATCAGACATATTTGGTTGCGGCGTGACTGCTAACATGCTACGCTAATCGATGCTAACATGCTATTTACCGGCGGTGCTAAAGCAGACATGGCACAGAGATGTATGGATAACCTGCAGATGCATTTGCAACTATATTACGTTTCCTTCCACCCACATTTAATGCGAAACAAACACTTACCAATCGACGGATTTAAGTCGCTCCAGTGTCACAAGATGCGAAAGTCCTGATCGTTTGGTCCGCACATTTTACCGGCGATGCTAACGCAGCTATTCGGCCATGCTATGGCTATGAATAGCATCAATAGCTTCAGTTTCTTCTTCAATACTTTCATACTCCAACCATCCGTTTCAATACATGCGTAATCTGTTGAATCGCTTAAGCCGCTGAAATCCGAGTCTGAATCCGAGCTAATGTCGCTATATCTTGCTGTGCTATTCGCCGTTGTTTGTTTACATTGGCAGCACTGTGTGACGTCACAGGGAAATGGATAGTCACATCGCAAATAGCGAAAATCAAGCACTTTAAAGCTTTTTTTTAGGGATATTCCGGGACCGGTACAATTTTGAAAAAAACTTCAAAAAATACAGCAAGATACTGGGAAGTGATTTTTATTGTTTTGAACCCTTTTAAAATTGTGATAATGTTCCCCTTTAAGAAACCCCGCCCGGACAGCCCCGCAAAAGAGGACCTGTCCGGGGAAAAGAGGACGTATGGTCAGTCTACTTGACAGGACTGCTAATGTCCAAATGTCCGCGTTTAAACAACACAATTATTTCCATTTCTAGTTAAAAACCAGGGTGAGTAAACATTTTCCACTTTTAAAAAGGTGCGTATTTCTAGTTAAAAACCAGGGTGAGTAAACATTTTCCACTTTTAAAAAGCTGCGTATTTCTAGTTAAAAACCAGGGTGAGTAAACATTTTCCACTTTTAAAAAGGTGCGTATTTTTAGTTAAAAACCAGGGTGAGTAAACATTTTCCACTTTTAAAAAGGTGCGTATTTCTAGTTAAAAACCAGGGTGAGTAAACATTTTCCACTTTTAAAAAGGTGCATATTTCTAGTTAAAAACCGGGGTGAGTAAACATTTTCCACTTTTAAAAAGCTGCGTATTTCTAGTTAAAAACCAGGGTGAGTAAACATTTTCCACTTTTAAAAAGGTGCGTATTTCTAGTTAAAAACCGGGGTGAGTAAACATTTTCCACTTTTAAAAAGGTGCGTATTTCTAGTTAAAAACCAGGGTGAGTAAACATTTTCCACTTTTAAAAAGGTGCGTATTTCTAGTTAAAAACCAGGGTGAGTAAACATTTTCCACTTTTAAAAAGGTGCGTATTTCTAGTTAAAAACCAGGGTGAGTAAACATTTTCCACTTTTAAAAAGGTGCGTATTTCTAGTTAAAAACCGGGGTGAGTAAACATTTTCCACTTTTAAAAAGGTGCGTATTTCTAGTTAAAAACCAGGGTGAGTAAACATTTTCCACTTTTAAAAAAGTGCGTATTTCTAGTTAAAAACCAGGGTGAGTAAACATTTTCCACTTTTAAAAAAGTGCGTATTTCTAGTTAAAAACCAGGGTGAGTAAACATTTTCCACTTTTAAAAAGGTGCGTATTTCTAGTTAAAAACCAGGGTGAGTAAACATTTTCCACTTTTAAAAAAGTGCGTATTTCTAGTTAAAAACCAGGGTGAGTAAACATTTTCCACTTTTAAAAAGGTGCGTATTTCTAGTTAAAAACCAGGGTGAGTAAACATTTTCCACTTTTAAAAAAGTGCGTATTTCTAGTTAAAAACCAGGGTGAGTAAACATTTTCCACTTTTAAAAAGGTGCGTATTTCTAGTTAAAAACCAGGGTGAGTAAACATTTTCCACTTTTAAAAAGCTGCGTATTTCTAGTTAAAAACCAGGGTGAGTAAACATTTTCCACTTTTAAAAAGGTGCATGCGGAGTTCAAATGTGGACATCCATCCATCCATCCATCCATCCAACCATTTTCTACCGCTTGTCTTTTTTTGGGTCGCGCGGGGGGGGGGGGTTTTGGAGCCTATCTCAGCTGCATTCGGGCGGAAGGCGGGGTAGACCCTGGACAAGTCGAAAGGTGGACATTCCAGCGGCTGTTATACGCATGGCGAGCGTTCAAGAAGGCCTCCTTGTCTTCACACATGAAACGAGCGATTGTCCGCACAGGCTTAAGTGAAGAAAAAAAAAAAAAGTCCCGGGGTGTGTTATGACGGCTGTGGGCGTCCTTTCATACCTCGAGAGCCCCTTAGCCTCATTAGTTAACACACTTTCTTAGTTTTGAACAATACCTTAGCTTGGCTCCCCCCCCCCCACCTTGTGCTCAATGCTGGCCCTGCAGCAGCCGACTTCTGGAGACAGTGTGCCCCCCCCACCCCCCCCGCCATTGGCCCCCCCGGTCCTAACAGCTTTAATACTTGTAATTATCTCTTGCTGGGGGAGGCTGGAAATTGGATTAGGGTGGTGAGTCTCAGCTGAATGAATTACCTCCATCTCCCCACTTGGTGGGCCACACACTGATAAAGTGCAAAGGGGGGGGGGGGGGACTGGATTTGGATAGAGCCCTAGCATTCACGGCTTGCTTGTGGAAAAAAAAAAAAGACAATTTCCAAGAGACGGGAGCAGTATCTGTCCACAGCATGTTTCATCTGCTCCCGCTCTCCCGGAAACGCAATTAGCTGTTATCAGCGACTAAAACGGTGACAAGTTTGGCAGCAAGCGTCACGTCACGCTGTTTCTGTGGCGTTTAACTATCCCGTTTCTTCTAGTTCGAGGTAAAAAAAAAATTTTAAATCGGAGTTTGGTCATAAAAAAAAACAAACATTTCTGTACAAGTTGCTATAGACCAGGGGTATGGGATTTGTTTTCATGGGGGGCCACATGGCCGTGTTGGCCGCCCTCAGAGGGCCGTTTGTAACACCGATTGTAAGAATAGAAAAGTATTGTCATTACATTGGATTTTTGTACGTGCAAATTGATGGAGAACTTGCTTTGAAATGATAAGTCAAGCTGACAAGCAGATATTTCAGTATTTATTGTTAATTTTCCAAACTATCATACGGTATATAATAATTAGGGCTGCTAAAAAATGTCACATTCCATTTCCCATTTTTTTTTTTAATTTTCAAGAGTCAAATTTATTTAATTTTGTTTTACTAATCTTTTTTTTTACATTTTTTAGGCCATATCTATGGCCTAAATGACAATAAAAATGACAATAAAAAGGATGTCTAGTCTAAGTCTAAGTTCCATCCATCCATTTTCTACCACTTATTCCCTTTCGGGGTCGCGCTGGCGCCTATCTCAGCTACAATCGGGCGGAAGGCGGGGTACACCCTGGACAAGTCGCCACCTCATCGCAGGGCCAACACAGATAGACAGACAACATTCACACACTAGGGACCATTTAGTGTTGCCAATCAACCTATCCCCAGGTGCATGTCTTTGGAAGTGGGAGGAAGCCGGAGTACCCGGAGGGAACCCACGCATTCACGGGGAGAACATGCAAACTCCACACAGAAAGATCCCGAGCCTGGATTTGAACCCAGGACTGCAGGACCTTCGTATTGTGAGGCAGACGCACTAACCCCTCTGCCACCGTGAAGCCCAATCACATTTAAATGATAAATGGGTTGTACTTGTATAGTGCTTTTCTACCTTCAAGGTACTCAAAGAGCTTTGACACTACTTCCACATTTACCCATTCACACACTGATGGAGGGAGCTGCCATGCAAGGCACCAACCAGCACCCATCAGGAGCAAGGGTGAAGTGTCTAGTGGTACTAGGTGGGAATTGAACCAGGGACCCTCGGGTTGCGCACGGCCACTCTTCCACTGCGCCACGCCGTCCCTGAATTTGAATCCCGATTTTTATTTTAGTAATATTCAGAAATCCAAATTTTTTTGGGGGGACTAATTAATAAAAAAACATCCATCCATCCATCCATTTTCTACCGCTTATTCACTTTTGGGGTCACGGGGGGCGCTGGCGCCTACCTCAGCTACAATCGGGCGGAAGGCAGGGTACACCCTGGACAAGTCGCCACCTCATCACAGGGCCAACACAGATAGACAGACAACATTCACACTCACATTCACGAGAGGTGCTCAAAAATTTTTTGTCACATTCCATTCCCCATTTTTATTTTTTATTTTCAAGAGTCAAATTTATTTAATTTTTTTAACTAATCTTTTTTATTTTTAGGCCATATCTATAGTTACTTGGCACATACATCAGCAACCAAAAGGAGTTTTTTAGTTTTTTATTCGTATCTGCACTTTATTGCTTTTTTATCCTGCACTACCATGAGCTAATGCAACGAAATTTCGTTCTTATCTGTACTGTAAAGTTCAAATTTGAATGACAATAAAAAGGATGTCTAGTCTAAGTCTAAATTCATCACATTTGAATCCCGATTTTTTTTCAAGTAATATTCAGAAATCCAATTTTTTTTTTTTGGAATAATTAATTAAAAAAACATCCATCCATCCATTTTCTACCGCTTATTCCCTTTTTGGGTCGCGGAGGGCGCTGGTGCCTACCTCAGCTACAATCGGGCGGAAGGCGGGGTACACCCAGGACAAGTCGCCACCTCATCACAGGGCCAACACAGTTAGACAGACAACATTCACACTCACATTCACGAGAGGTGCTCAAAAATGTTTTGTCACATTCCATTCCCGATTTTTTTTTTTTAATTTTCAAGAGTCAAATTTGTTTAATTTTTTTTGACTAATCTTTTTTTGTTTTTGTTTTTTAATTTTTTAGGCCATATCTATAGTTACTTGGTGCATACATCAGCAACCAAAAGGAGTTTTTTAGTTTTTTATTCGTATCTGCACTTTATTGGTTTTTTATCCTGCACTACCATGAGCTAATGCAACTAAATTTCGTTCTTATCTGTACTGTAAAGTTCAAATTTGAATGACAATAAAAAGGATGTCTAGTCTAAGTCTAAGTTCATCACATTTGAATCCCGATTTTTTTTTTTGTAATATTCAGAAATCCAAATTATTTTTTTTTTGACTAATTAATGAAAAAACATCCATCCATCCATTTTCTACCGCTTATTCCCTTTTTGGGGTCGCGGGGGGCGCTGGCGCCTACATCAGCTACAATCGGGCGGAAGGCGGAGTACACCCTGGACAATAATAATATACAGTATTTTTTTTTAACACTGAACACAACTAAACGCGTGCAATTTTAAGTAAGGCCAACATTTCTAGAGTATAATAGGTCTCTTATTCTTTGTAATAACATTGTTATTCTGAAGCTAACTGTGGAGGGGCGTGGCCTGCGGGCCTGCAGCGAAGCGGGGTGTTGCCAGGACCGGCCTCGAAATCAGCGACAGGCGCGTAGATGGCCCACCTGGGCCTTGTTATCTAATCACCTGTCGCTCTGTTCTAAGCAGCAGCCAGGAGGAGAGACAGGGTTGGAGCTGTAGCCAGAGCGCGAGCGAGAACGAAAGAGAAAAATACATCTGCTGGAAAGCAACTGAGAGACTTATTGAAAAATAAAACAATATTGCAACCCTGAAACAGGCTCTCATGTCGGTGCTTGGTGGTCTGAAGAACCCCCAGGAGAGCAACAAGCCCCACACTAACCAATAATAAATAAATACCTGTTTACCATTAATGCAACTTTTTGAACATAAAAAAGCATGAGAATGTTTTATATTTTGAACGCCATTTTTAACACTGTGATTACAAGCGGAATCATTCAATTATCCTGTTAAGTAATGTCAGCTCAGATTTATCCGAGAGCCAGATGCAGTCTTCAAAAGAACCACATCTGGCTCGCGAGCCATAGGTTCCCTACCCCTGAGCTAATGCAACAACATTTTGTTCTTATCTTGTACTGTAAAGTTCAAATTTAAATGACAAGAAAAATGAAGTCTAGTCTAAGTCTAAGTTTATCACATTTGAATCCTGATTTTTTCTTGGTAATATTCAAAAATCCAATTTATTTAATTTTTTGGGACTAATTAATTAAAAAAACAAACAAACAAAAACAACAAGAAGGCCATCTTTCATACGTCAGCAACCAAAAGGAGGTTGTGTAACCTGTAAGCTGTTTTGTTAAAGTAGTTTTATTATTAAAGCAAATAATACATTGCAAAAATCAGTTTGATTGGAGAACCGTGTTCAATCGAGTATCGATTATAAATCAAATCCTCATCCCAAGAATTGGAATTAGGAACGCAAAAAAATAGGGGTGCAAAAAATGTTATTTTTTCACATTCCAATCCCGATTTTTTTTTGTAATTTTCAATTTGTTTTTGTTTTTTTGACAAATTCATAAAAAAAAAAAAATCAAATTTTTTTTAGGCCATCTTTATGCTTACTTAGTGCACGTAAGTGTCTTATGTCAGCAACCAAAAGGAGGTTTTGTAACCTGGAAGCTGTTTTGTTAAAGTGGTGTTAGTATTATAGCAAATAATACATTGCAAAAATCAGTTTGATTCGAGAATCGATTATGAATCAAATCCCCACTCCAAGAATTGGAATTAGGAACGCCCAAAAAATAGGGGTGCTAAAAAAGGCTTTTTATCACATTCCAATCACAATTTTTTTTTTTTGTAATTTTCCATCCATCCATCCATTTTCTACCGCTTATTCCCTTTCGGGTCGCGGGCGGAGCTGGTGCCTATCTCAGCTACATTCCATTTATTTATTTTTTTGGACAAATTCATTAAAACTGACTAATTCTTTTTTTTAGACCATCTCTATGCTTACTCTGTCCACGTATGTGTCATATGTCAGCACCCAAAAGGAGGTTTTGTAACCTCTAAGCACTTTTGTTAGGGTCTTGTTATTATACCAAATAATACATTGAAAAAATCAGTTTGAATCGAGAATCGTGTTGAATCGAGTATGAATAAAATCCTCACCCCAATAATCGGAATTTGAGGTGCCCAAAAAATAGGGGTACTAAAAAAGTTTTTTTTTTTACCAAATTCCAATCCCGATTTTTTAAGTAATTTTCAAAAATCAGCTTTGTTAAATTTTTTGGGACGAATTACTTTAAAAAAAACAACCAAAAGAAGGTTTTGTAACCTGTAAGCTGTTTTGTTGAAGTGTTGTTGTTATTAAAGCAAATAATACATTGCAAAAATCAGTTTGATTCGAGAATCGTGTTGAATCGAGTATCAATTATGAATTCAATTCTCACCCCAATAATCGGAATTAGGGGTGCTAAAAAATCAGGAGTGCAAAAAAGTTTTGTTTTTTTTTAACACATTCGAATCACGATTTTTTTTTTTAGTAATTTAGAAAAATCAAATTTTTTCAATCAAATCCTCACCCCAAGAATCGGAATTAGGTGTGCTAAAAAAGTTTTTTTTTTTTTAAATCACATTCAAGTTCCAATATTTTTTGTAATTTAAAAAAAAAAAAAAAGCTTTTTTTTTTTTTTGGGGACTAATTAATAAAAATAAAAAAAATGTTTAGGCCATCTCTATGCTTACTCTGTCCACGTATGTGTCATACGTCAGCAACCAAAAGGAGGTTTTGTAACCTGGAAGCTGTTTTCTTAGGGTGTTGTTATCATTATAGCAAATAATACATTGCAAAAATAATTTTGATTCTAGAATCGTGTTGAATCGAGTGTCGATCATGAATCAAATCCTCACTCCAAAAATCGGAATTAGGTTTTTTTTTAATTACATTCGTATCCCGATTTTTTAAGTAATTTTCAAAAATCAAATTCATTTATTTTTTTGACAACTTAATTAAAAACATTTTTTTAGGCCATATCTATGCTTAGTTTGTGCTTGTATGTGTCATATGTCAGCAACCAAAAGGAGGTTTTGTAACCTGTGAGCTGTTTTGGTAATAAAGTGGAGTTAATATAGTAAATAATACATTACAAAAATCAGTTTCAATAGAGAATCTTGTTCATGAATCAAATCTTCACCCAAAGAATCGGAATTAGGGGTGCTAAAAAATAGGGGTGCTTAAAAAGTTTTTTTATCATCACATCCGAATGCAGATTTTTTAAGTAATTTTCGAAAATTGGATTTGTTTTTCTTTTTTTTGACAAATTAATTAAAAAAAAAATAAAAACAACAATTAGGCCATCTTTATGCTTACTTGGTCCACGTATGTGTCATACGTCAGCAACCAAAAGGAGGTTTTGTAACCTGTAGGTTGTTTTGTTAAGGTGGTGTTATTATTATACCTAATAAAACGTTGCAAAAATCAGTTTGAATCAGGAACCGTGTTGAATCAAGTATAAATCAAATCCTCACCCCAAGAATTGGAATTAAGAGTGTTAAAAATTAGGTGTGCTAAAAAAAGTTGTTGTTTTTTTTTTTTTTTAAATCACATTCGAGTTCAAATATTTTTAGTAATTTTTAAAAAAATCAAATTTTTTTTTTACCAATTAATTAAAATAAAATAAAAATGTTTAAGCCATCTCTATGCTTACTCTGTGCAAGTATGTGTCATACGTTAGCAACCAAAAGGAGGTTTTGTAACCTGGAAGCTGTTTTCTTAGGGTGTTGTTATCATTATAGCAAATAATACATTGCAAAAATGATTTCGATTGGAGAATCCTGTTGAATCGAGTGTCGATCATGAATCCAATCCTCACTCCAAAAATCGGAATTAGGGGTGCTAAAAAAAATTGTTAATTCGAATCCCGATTTTTTAAGTCATTTTCAAAAATCTAATTTATTTATTTATTTATTTTTTGGACAACTTAATTAAAAAAACTTTTTTTTAGGTTGTCTCTATGCTTAGTTGGTCCACGTATGTGTCATATGTCAGCAACCAAAAGGAGGTTTTGTAACCTGTCAGCTGTTTTGTTCAAGTGGTGTTCATATAGTAAATAATACATTGCAAAAATCAGTTTCAATCGAGAATTATGCTGAATGGAGTATCATTTATGAATCAAATCCTCACCCCAAGAATCGGAATTAGGGGTGCTAAAAAATATTTATCACATTCGAATCCCGAATTTATTTTTTAGTAATTTTCAATATTATTTATTTTTTAACGAATTAATAATAAAAGAAAAAAATGTTTAGGCCATCTTTATGCTTACTTAGTGCAGGTATGTTTCTTATGTCAGAAACCAAAAGGAGGTTTTGTAACCTGTCAGCTGTTTTGTTTTGTGAATGTGTTGTTATTAATATTATTATAACAAACAATATCCTTCCATCCATCCATCCATTTTCTACCGCTTATTCACTTCGGGGTCGCGGGGGATGCTTGCTGGAGCCTATCTCAGCTACAATCGAGCGGAAGGCGGGGTACACACTGGACAAGTCGCCACCTCACTGCAGTATAACAAACAATATGTTGAAAAAATCAGTTTGAATCAGGAATCGTCTTGAATAGAGTAACACATTGTGAATTAAATCTTGGATTTAGGGGTGGTAAAAAATGTTGTTTTTCTTAATCACATTCCAATTCTGATTTTTTGGGGGTAATTTTCAAAAATGAAATGTTTTTTTTTTTTTGGACTAATTCTTTTTTTAAATTTTTTTTATTTTTTAGGTCATTTCTATGCTTACTTGGTGCACATATGTGACATATGTCAGCAACCAAAAAAGCTGTTTTGTTAAAGTGTTGTTATTATTACAGCAAATAATACATTGCAAAAATCAGATTAATTCGAGAATCGTGTTGAATTGAATATTGATTATGAATCAAATACTCACCCCGAGAATTGGATTTAAGGGTGCTAAAAAAATCTTTTTTCTTTATCACATTTCACTCTTAATTTTTTTTGTAACTATTTTTTTTTGTCAAATTAATTAGAAAAAAAAAAACAAGCATTTTTTTTGTATCACATCCCAATACCGATTTTTAAAGTAATTTTCAAAATATATATACTTTTTTGACTAATTCATTAAAAAAATAAATTTTTTAGGCCATTTCTATGCTTACTTGTTACATGTACGTGTCATACGTTCGCAACCAAAAGAAGGTTTTGTAACCTGTAAGCCGTTTTGTTAAGGTGTTGTTATTATTATAGTAAATCTGTTTGATTTGAGAATCGTGTTGAATCGAGTATGAATCAAATCCTCACCCCAAGAATCGGAATTAGGGGTGCTAATAAAGTGTTTTTTAATCACATTTGAATCCTGATTTTTTGGGGTAATTTTCAAAAATATAATTTTATTTTAAATATTTTAACAAATTAATAAAAATAAAAAAAAATAAAAAATTTAGGTCATCCTTTGATGAGGTGGCGACTTGTCCAGGGTGTACAACGCCTTCCTCCCGATTGTAGCTGAGATAGGCACCAGGGCCCCCCGCGACCCCAAAAGGGATTAAGCGGTAGAAAAATGGATGGATGGATGGAAATTTAGACCATCTCTATGCTTACTTGGTGCACGTATGTGTCATATGTCAGCAACCAAAAGGAGGTTTTGTAACCTGGAAGCTGTTTTTATTAAAGCAAATAATTAGGGCTGTGAATCTTTGCGTGTCCTACGATTCGATTCAATATCGATTCTTGGAGTCACGATTCGATAATATATCGATTTTTTCGATTCGATTCGATTCCCGATTCAAAAACGATATTTTTCCGATTCAAAAGGATTCTGTATTCATTCAATACATAGATTTCAGCAGGATCTACCCCAGTCTGCTGACATGCTAGCAGAGTAGTAGGTTTAAAAAAGAAAAAGCTTCTATAATTGTAAAGGACAATGTTTTATCAACTGATTGCAATAATGTAAATTTGTTTTAATTATTAAACGAAACAAAAATATGACTTATTTTATCTTTGTGAAAACATTGGACACAGTGTGTTGTCCAGCTTATGAGATGCCATGCAAGTGTAAGCCACTGTGACACTATTGTTCTTTTTTTATTTTTATAAATGTCTAATGATAATGTCAATGAGGGATTTTTAATCACTGCTATGCTGAAATTAGAACTAATATTGATACTGTTGTTGATAATATTCATTTTTGTTTCACTACTTTTGTTTTGTTCTGTGTGGTGTTTGTGTCTCCTCTCAATTGTTCTGTTTATTGCAGTTCTGAGTGTTGCTGGCTCACGTTTGGTTTTGGAATTGGTGTGTATTGTTTTGCTGTGTATTGTTTTGTTGGATTGATTTAAAAAAAAGAAAAAAGTTTTGTTTTATTTTAATGGAAAAAAAAAATCGATTTAAAAAAAAAAATGAAAATTGATTCTGAATCGCACAACGTATTCGAATCGATTTTTTCCCACACCCCTACAAATAATACATTGCAAAAATCAGTTTGAATCGAGAATCGTGTTGAATCGAGTATCGATTATGAATCAAATCCTCACCCCCAGAATCTGAATTCGGAGTGATGAATTAGGGGTGCTAAAAAAATGTTTATCATCACATTTGAATCCCAATTTTCTTTGGAATTTAACAAAATCTCATATATATATATTTTTTGACTAATTAATAAAAAAAACAACAACAAAAAAACCTCAAATCCTCACCCCAAGAATAGGAGTCGAATGACGAGGTGCCTAAAGACACACACCGATAACAATTTAATATTTGTATATATATATAAATCAAAGTTTAAAACAATGGTGCCCAAACTTTTGCAGGCTGGCGCCCCCTTGCCTCCCCAGTGAATTCCTAGCCCCCCCCCCCACCCCCCCCCACAGACACATATGGAAACAAACACCTCTTTCTTGATATTTGGTATGCTGCAATTTGAAAAGAGAAAGGTTAAACACAAATGTGTATTTCCCAAATAAAACCCAATTTAGTAAACCAATGTATTTTTTAGCAGTTTTAACTGTTTCAGCAACATAGAATGGTAAATAAACATTCCACCAGTAACCTTCATTGTCTCACACTTAATATTAATGGGATGGATGTGCTTGGTGCAGGGACATAAGCTTCTCAACATCAGGCTGGAACTCACTAAGAAGAAGTCGTAGATCCCCGCGCTCAGTAATTTTCATGTTGACTTGAAATCAAGATGATGTTGACCGCCAGAATGCGGTTTTTATTATAAGATAAAATTCTGAACATTACAAGCTTGAAATTACAAACCTGAACTTTTGCTTTTGTGGTCTATGCTGTGGGATCTGACTGGGCCAGAGCGGCGTGTGGTAAGCAGACCCTGATGCGTCGTCCACTGACTCGTCCTGCTGCACGTGTTGTGTACAAATCTTCAAACGTTCGAACTTCTGACCTCGACTTCAGACTGCCGCCCCCTTCTTCCTCACCGCCCCCCCCAGATCTTTCCACCACCCACTTTGGGAACCACTGGTTTAAAACATGAAATTTCATGTATTGCATACATTTTTCTTTTTCTTTTCTCGATAAGTGGTTCCACCTGCTACCGCCCTAATGATGTTCCTTTTTAGGCCCCTGTCACTGTGCACTCGGCGTGGTTGCATTGTTCGCTATTCACGACAAGTTGCGTTTTTCTTTTTCTCGACAATATTTAAGTGTTTTTTTTCCACGCTTACAAACTTTCAAATTGTGCGCCCTGTTTGGTTCTTTTGCTGTACGTTATACTCGCACCTTAGTTTTGGTCATTTTGCCTTTCCTTGAATTAAAAAGACTGCTCTTACCTGGAAGCTGTTATCCTGCCCGTCCTTCCGCATCCTGGGGAACACGATTCACGCAACGACGTGACCCCAACGCAACATAATTATTTACCAATGTACTGTAATTGGAAGATAAATAAATTAACAAACACAATAAATAAAATGGACTCATTTGTCATTTCGGTGAGCAAAGATTTAACTTACTGTATTTTCCGGATCCATAGGGCGGACCGGATTATAAGGCGCACTGCCGATGAGTGGGTCTAGCCAGGTCTATTTTCATACAAAAGGCGCACCAGATTATTTTTATTCATTTATTTAAAACACTTACTTGTGGTCACATAACATGTAATGGTGGTACTTAGGTCAAAATGTTGCATAGATTATGTATTACAGATCATTTTCAAGCCGCTTTCAGACAGTCGCTTCAGGATATGCCGGTTTGTGGGCGGTCCTATTTACCTGGCTCACCTTCGGTAGCGTTTTCTCCCCGTCATCTTTGTTGTAGCGGTGTAGCGTGCAAGGACGGGAGTAGAAGAAGTGTCAAAAGATGGAACTAACTGTTTTAATGACATTCCGACTTTACTTCAATCAATAACGGAGCTGAATCTCCTTTCCAGAAACAACAACACCGGAATTGTGTCCCGTCTGAATGCAACTCTCTAATAACTAAAGTTCCTTGGGTGAATAATATATACTCACTACACCGGTATGTTTTAGCGCTTTCATGGCGAGTTTACAAACATATATAAGTAAGAACTTTACATTACTTTATATTAGAAATGGCAACAGCGAAGGATGAATGTCCCATAACAAGATAGAAAAAAAGAAGAAGCTTAACAACTACGGTGACATCACAGACTACAAAGGCGGACTCGCACAATTTTCCAGGATTTATACAGATCCCAAATACAGATCAGCAAATACCAGAAGGTAAGAAAAGTTGCATGCGCATAATATTGCTAAACAAAAGGCCAGATAAAATGTCTTACATTATAGACACACCATAATAACACTCGTATGCGGTGCGGCTTAATAGCTTACCAAAGTCGTACTAAAACCTTTTTAAAAGATTTTAGTGCGCCATGTGTAATGTCCTATATTTTCAATGGAACATACAAAATGTCGGTGTTGTCTACTTGAGTCATATTGCCATAATAGTGCAGTCTCTGCGTATCTCTTATGTTTGACTGCCATCACTACACCATGTACCAAACAGAATATCTTCGAGGTCGGTAAGCAAAACCAGAATTATTCCGTACATTAGGCGCCCCGGGTTATAAGGCGCACTGTCGATTTGAGATTTGAGAAAAATAAAGGATTTTATGTGTGCCTTATGGTCCGGAAAATACGGTAAATCACAAGTAAGTGTTTTAATTTTGGGGGAAAAAAATCATAATATACATCCATCCATCTTCTTCCGCTTATCCGAACTCAGGGTCGCGGGGGCAGAGGAGCCCAGACTTCCCTCTCACAGGCCATTTGGTCCAGCTCATCATAATATGACCACTTTAAAGAATTATTGTGGCCTCTATGTGTTGCCATTAACATTTCACTTCACCCAATTCACATGGACAACAAGCTGAATGTGTCAAAACACGCTGAGGTCCTCGACAAGAAGGGACAGAGCCGAATCTATATTTCCTTTGGAGGCTAGGATCCTTCAACGTCTGTACAAAGATGTTGAAAATGTTCTACGAGTCGGTGGTGGCGGGCGCCTTCTTGTACGCCGTGGCCTGCTGGGGCAGCGGGCTGAGAGTGAGGGACGCAAACAGACTGGACAAGTTGGTAGAGAAGACCAGTAACGTGGTGGGAGTGGAGCTGGACTCTCTGGCGGTGGTGTCAGAGAGGAGAAGTCTAGCAAAACTCCAAGTCATTATGGACAACACCTCCCACCCACTACACTCGGACCTTGCGGAGAGAATGAGCACATTCAGTGGAAGGCTCAGACTCCCAAAATGTAACATGAAACGACACAGGAGGTCTTTCATACCGACAGACATCAGACTGTATAATGCATATGTTCCTTGACTGCACTTAAATGTAGAATATATGTAGAATATATTTATACCATTCATATATTATATATATAATATGTTATATATTATTTATTATTATTATTGTCTATTATGAGCGAACTGTGGTGCTGAATTTCCCCCAGGGATCAATAAAGTACTTTCTATTCTATTCTATTCCTAAAGACTGCATACGTCCATTCCAGACAGTTTTGATCCACTATGGACTGGACTTTCACAATATTATTACTATTATTATTGGGGAAGGGGTCACCCACATCTGCGGTCCTCTCTAAGGTTTCTCATTGTCATCCCACTGGGTTGAGTTTTTCCTTGCCCTGATGTGGGATCTGAACCGAGGACGTCGTTGTGGTTTGTGCGGCCCTTTGAGACACTTGTGATTCAGGACTATATAAAAAAATATTCATTGATTGATCATTGATTGATTAATAATAAATAGGGTGTTTTTTTGTACCTAATAAAAGTTGCTTGATCAAGTCTTTTCCAACACACTTCACTACAGAATAATATAATCTCCCGTTGATATCGGTTTTGGGCAATACTCAAGACTCCAATATCGGTATCGTATCGAAGGTAAAAAAGTTGCATCGGGACTGAGCTAGCTGGTCTATCACAACAACAATTTTTTTTTAAGAGCCACGTCGTTTGCTTTCTCACGTTCTCCACCCGGCAAACGCTTAAAAGCCGCCGGGGCCGTGGAAGTCTGGGCGTGTGCGTGCATTTGCGAGGTAACTCGTTTTTGATTCGGGACTTTATTAGAAATCATCAAACACCGGCGCTCTTAAACGACCTCAACTAAGCTGAACTAAAGAGACGTCCCCCCGCTGGGGGGTGGGGGGGGTGGGGGGGGGGGTACCCGTTCAAAACACTTTCACTTGGAACGCGGCCAACTTTGCCGTTGTTTTCCCCTCCGTTCTTTATTTATTCCAACGCTCGCTGTTCCTTCAGATTGAACTTCCTGCTGTGTCACCCCCTCCCCCCCCTCCTTGTCTTTTCCACTTCCCATTCCTTTAACCCCCCACTGAGGACAATCCTTGAAGGTAGATAAAAAGAACAACAAAAGATAATTAAATCTTAAAAAAGAAAAGAAACAGTTGGAGGTTAGATTTGTGCACAGTGAGAGTTTGGGGCTAATTTATGCAAGAGCCCGATGGGAGGCCTCCGACGTTTAAAAGAATATACTCTAATTGCGACTATTCTACCAGTCTTACCTTATCGCGAGGAGAAGACGCTCTCATTTGCATTTGTCCAATTGCGCGCCCGTTTTATTTATTTATTTATTTTTTCTCAATAATTTACCAGGGGATTATGGGCAGAAGTAGAGATTGCTCGGACGCGACGTGTCCCGACTCTGACAACATCTAGCGTGATAAAACAGTAACGCCGCAGCTATTTAGCCTAGCTGCATTTAATATTCATTGCTTTTGCAGCTTGGTTGATTTTAGGGTGCTATCACCCTTATCCACCCTCCTCCCGACCCCACCCACTCGCCAACCGTCTCTTTTGTCCCTCCCACCTTCACCCCCCCCCCTTAAACATTCTGTGTCTGTGCTGTCCCCAATCACTCTCCCTGTCCTTGTTTTTGATCTTCAAACGCTGGTCGGGATAATGACTACAAATCAGGGATGAAGGTGAGTGATCACAATGTGGCCCACCCATCCCAGCTGGCCTTTTTACTTCCCCTCCCGTGATGCACCTTACCTACTCTCGCCGACAAGCCGGTGAACTGAGAACGACACTTTTCGGACTTCACACCGGCCTAGAATATGAAATCACTCAACGAGGAATGTTAACAAGTGTTAGTTTTACAAACCTTGTTTCCATATGGACTCCGCCAAGGCTGTCCTTTGTCACCGATTCTGTTCATAACTTTTATGGACAGAATTTCTAGGCGCAGTCAAGGCGTTGAGGGGTTCTGGTTTGGTGACCACGGGATTAGGTCTCTGCTTTTTGCAGATGATGTGGTCCTGATGGCTTCATCTGACCGGGATCTTCAGCTCTCGCTGGATCGGTTTGCAGCCGAGTGTGAAGCGACCGGAATGAGAATCAGCACCTCCAAGTCCAAGTCCATGGTTCTCGCCCGGAAAAGGGTGGAATGCCATCTCCGGGTTGGGGAGGAGACCCTGCCCCAAGTGGAGGAGTTCAAGTACCTAGGAGTCTTGTTCACGAGTGGGGGAAGAGTGGATCGTGAGATCGACAGGCGGATTGCTGCGGCGTCTTCAGTAATGCGGACGTTGTACCGATCCGTTGTGGTGAAGAAGGAGCTGAGCCAGAAGGCAAAGCTCTCAATTTACCGGTCGATCTACGTTCCCTTCCTCACCTATGGTCATGAGCTTTGGGTCATGACCGAAAGGATAAGATCACGGGTACAAGCGGCCGAAATGAGTTTGGGTCTCTCCCTTAGAGATAGGGTGAGAAGCTCTGCCATCCGGGAGGAACTCAACGTAAAGCCGCTGCTCCTTCACATGGAGAGGAGCCAGATGAGGTGGTTCGGGCATCTGGTCAGGATGCCACCCGAACGCCTCCCTAGGGAGGTGTTTAGGGCACGTCCAACCTGTAGGAGGCCACGGGAAAGACCCAGGACACGTTGGGAAGACTATGTCTCCCGGCTGGCCCGGGAACGCCTCGGGATCCCCCGGGAAGAGCTAGACGAAGTGGCTGGGGAGAGGGAAGTCTGGGCTTCCCTGCTTAGGCTGCTGCCCCCGCGACCCGACCTCGGATAAGCGGAAGATGATGGATGGATGGATGGATGTTTCCATATGAGTTGGGAAATTGTGTTAGATGTAAATATAAACGGAATACAATGATTTGTAAAAATTTTTCAACCCATATTCAGTTGAATATGCTACAAAGACAAAATATTTGATGTTCAAACTGATAAACATTTTTTTTTTTTTTTGCAAATAATAGTTATCTTCAGAATTTGATGCCAGCAACACGTGGGAAAAGGTGGCAATAAATACTGATAGAGTTGAGGAATGCTCATCAAACACTTATTTGGAACATCCCACAGGTCCATCCATCCATTTTCTACCGCTTATTCCCTTTCGGGCGCCTATCTCAGCTAAAATTGGGCGGAAGGCGGGGTACACCCTGGACAAGTCGCCACCTCATCGCAGGGCCAACACAGATAGACAGACAACATTCACACACTAGGGACCATTTAGTGTTGCCAATCAACCTATCCCCAGGTGCATGTCTTTGGAGGTGGGAGGGGCCTATCCCCAGGTGCATGTCTTTGGAGATGGGAGGGGCCTATCCCCAGGTGCATGTCTTTGGAGGTGGGAGGGGCCTATCCCCAGGTGCATGTCTTTGGAGGTGGGAGGGGCCTATCCCCAGGTGCATGTCTTTGGAAGTGGGAGGAAGCCGGAGTACCCGGAGGGAACCCACGCATTCACGGGGAGAACATGCAAACTCCACACAGAAAGATCCCGAGCCTGGATTTGAACCCAGGACTGCAGGACCTTCGTATTGTGAGGCAGACGCACTAACCCCTCTGCCATCCCACAGGTGTGCAGGCTAATTGGGAACAGGTGGGTGCCGTGATTTGGTCTAAAACCAGCTTCCCAAAAAATGCTCAGTCTTTCACAAGAAAGGATGGGGCGAGGTACACTCCTTTGTCCACAACTGCGTGAGCAAATAGTCAAACAGTTTAAGAACGTTTCTCAAAGTGCAATTGCAAGAAATTTAGGGATTTCAACATCTACGCTCCATAATATCATCAAATGGTTCAGAAAATCTGGAGAAATCACTCCACGTAAGCGGCAGGGCCGGAAACCAACATTGAATGACCGTGACCTTCCATCCCTCAGATGGCTCTGTATCAAAAACCGACATCAATCCCTAAAGGATATCACCACATGGGCTCAGGAACACTTCAGAAAACCACTGTCACTAAATACAGTTTGTCGCTACATTTATAAGTGCAAGTTAAAGCTCTATAATGCAAAGCGAAAGCCATTAATCAACAACACCCAGAGATGCTGCCGGCTTCTCTGGGCCCGAGATCATCTAAGATGGACTGATGCAAAGTGGAAAAGTGTTCTGTGGTCTGACGAGTCCACATTTCAAATTGTTTTTGGAAATATTCAACATCTTGTTATCCGGACCAAAGGGGAAGCGAACCATCCAGACTGTTATCAACGCAAAGTTCAAAAGCCAGCATCTGTGATGGTATGGGGGCGCATTAGTGCCCAAGGCATGGGTAACTTACACATCTGTGAAGGCACCATTAATGCTGAAAGGTACATACGGGTTTTGGAACAACATATGCTGCCATCTAAGCGCCGTCTTTTTCATGGACGCCCCTGCTTATTTCAGCAAGACAATGCCAAGCCACATTCAGCACGTGTTACAACAGCATGGCTTTGTAAAAAAAAAAGAGTGCGGGTACTTTCCTGGCCCGCCTGCAGTCCAGACCTGTCCCCCATCAAATATGTGTGGCGCTTTATGAAGCGTAAAATAGGACAGCGGAGACCCCGGACTGTTGAAGGACTGAAGCTCTACATAAAACAAGAATGGGAAAGAATTCCACTTTCAAAGCTTCAACAATTTGTTTCCTCAGTTCCCAAACATTTATTGAGTGTTGTCAAAAGAAAAGGTGATGTAACACAGTGGTGAACATGCCCTTTCCCAACTACTTTGGCACATGTTGCAGCCATGAAATTCTAAGTTATTATTCTTTTGCAAAAAAAAAATAAAGTTTATGAGTTTGAACATCAAATATGTTGTCTTTGTAGTGCATTCAATTGAATATGGGTTGAAAAGGATTTGCAAATCATTGTATTCTATTTATATTTACATCTAACACATTTTCCCAACTTATATGTAAACGGGGTTCGTAATTGGGGCGGTATAGCTGGGTTGGTAGACATCTTATAAGTAGACGCAGCATCGAGCGCTACTGCCTACTGGCGCTGACGAGATGCGGGGTCGCCATCTTGGAGTGGTGTTTACCATGAATTGATTTACGTGGACCCCAACTTAAACAAGTTGAAAAACTTATTCGGGTGTCACTGTACTGCGCAATCTACTAATAAAAGTTTCAATCAATCAATCAATCAATCATTAGTGATCTGCTCCACCCCGTGCAATTCATTGAGACTTTTATTAGTAGATTGCACAGTACAGTACATATTCCGTACACCCAAATATGTTTTTCAACTTGTTTAAGTCGGGATTCCACGTTAATCAATTCATGGAATAAATATATACTATCAGCATAATACAGTCATCACAAGATAATCATCATCAGCGTATCTATCCATCCATCTTCTTCCGCTTATCAGAGGTCGGGTTGTGGGGTCAGCAGCCTAAGCAGGGAAGCCTAGACTTCCCTCTCCCCAGCCACTTCGTCTAGCTCTTCCCGGGGGATCCCGAGGCGTTCCCAGGCCAGCCGGGAGACATAGTCTTCCCAACGTGTCCTGGGTCTTCCCCGTGGCCTCCTACCGGTTGGACGTGCCCTAAACACCTCCCTAGGGAGGCGTTCGGGTGGCATCCTGACCAGATGCCCGAACCACCTCATCTGGCTCCTCTCCATGTGGAGGAGCAGCGGCTTTACTTTGAGTTCCTCCCGGATGGCAGAGCTTCTCACCCTATCTCTAAGGGAGAGACCCAAACTCATTTGGGCCGCTTGTACCCGTGATCTTGTCCTTTCGGTCATAATCCAAAGCTCATGACCATAGGTGAGGATAGGAACGTAGATCGACCGGTAAATTGAGAGCTTTGCCTTCCGGCTCAGCTCCTTCTTCACCACAACGGATCGGTACAACGTCCGCATTACTGAAGACGCCGCACCGATCCGCCTGTCGATCTCACCATCCACTCTTCCCTCACTCGTGAACAAGACTCCTAGGTACTTGAACTCCTCCACTTGGGGCAGGGTCTCCTCCCCAACCCGGAGATGGCACTCCACCCTTTTCCTGGGCGAGAACCATCATCAGAGTATATACATTGAATTTTTTACATTATTTACAATCCGGGGAGCGGATGTGGAGGGGGTTGGGGCGGGGCGGGGGTTAGGTTTGGTCGATATCAGCACTTCAGTCATCAACAATAATATCATCTTGAGAAATGGACGTTGAAACAGTGTAGGTCTGACTTCGTAGGATATGTGCAGCTAGCAGTGAACATAGTCAGCTCAGAAAGCATAAGAACAAGTATATACATTTAATTATTTACATTTGATTAATTACAATCCGGGGAAGTGGGATGTGGTGGGGAGAACGTGTTAGTCTCGGGTTGTATTTGCCTGGAGGTGTTCTTTTAGTGCGGTTTTGAAGGAGGGTAGAGTGTTACGGCTAGGGCCTCATCTTTGCGTACCGACAAGCGCACCGCGAGTCACGCCCACAGGCGCTCCCTCTCCACAGCAGGCGTGCATCCTCGCGTCTGCAGACAATCTGCAATCGGCGTACCTGCCCATAATGAGCGAGCTGCCTTCAAAAAGCCGGCACAACATGCCATGCCGCGCCGGAATATAACCTTCTATTGGCGTACAGTAAGCGATCATCGGATTTGTATGCGCCCTCTCTCCCTCTGCGTGTTCCCCTCCGTCTTTCATTGTTCTTCCTTGTCCTTTCAGTGTCTGCCCTTGTTCCTGTGTTGGCGAACTGTGCGTTTAGTCACTTTTTTGTTCCCTTGCTTCCCGGACTGCCCTTTTGGATTCTCGACCTCCCGCTTGGACACGGACCTTGTCTCTTCTCTCCTGCCCTGGATCATCTGCCTGCCTCACGGACTTCCGTGTTCCTTCGCTCTGAACACCTGGTAACACACAACTCAGCTAACGACACACACAGCCTCACACACATACACTCTTGGGTTTTGACGCTCTCCATTTCCTTAGTGTAGTTTATTCATTAGTATTGTTTATTATTGTTATTATATATATTGACTGTATATACAATAAATTATAGAGCATTACTTGCCCTGGTGTCTGAGCAGTCATCTCCCTCTTTTAAACATAATATAGAGATGCACTTTCTTTTACACCTGTTGGGAGTGCATTCCACATTGATGTGGCATAGAAGGAGAATGAGTTAAGACCTTTGTTAGATCGGAATCTGGGTTTAATGTGTTTTTTTGGAGCTCCCCCTGGTGTTGTGGTTATGACGGTCATTTACGTTATGGAAGTAGTTTGACATGTACTTTGGTATCAGGGAGTTGTAGTGAATTTTATAGACTAGGCTCGGAGCAAGTTGTTTTACTCTGTCCTCCACCCTGAGCCAGCCCACTTTGGAGAAGTGGGTTGGATTGAGGTGTGATCTAGGGTGGAGGTCTAGAAGTAACCTGAACTGTCAGTGCATTTAATTCATCTTACCTCACTGAATACCACTGATTTTCACGTGGGTTTTTTTTGTCATACGTATAGCTTTGATAAAGGACATGTTTTGGCGAGTTTTATTATTCATAGTTTGCTTAAAGGGGAACATTATCAGCAGACCTATGTAAGCGTCAATATATACCTTGATGTTGCAGAAAAAATACCACGTATTTTTTTAACCGATTTCCGAACTCTAAATAGGTGAATTTTGGCAAATTAAACGCCTTTCTGTTTATCGGTCTTTTAGCGATGACGTCAGAACGGGACGTCACCGAGGTAACACACCCGCCATTTTCATTTTCACATTACAAACACCGGGTCTCAGCTCTGTTATTTTCCGTTTTTTTCTACTATTTTTTGGAAGCCTGGAGACATCATGCGTCGTTGGTGTGTTGTCGGAGGGTGTAACAACACTAACAGGGAGGGATTCAAGTTGCACCACTGGCAAGAAATCTGCCGCTAGACCCCCATTGAATGTACCAGAGTGTCTGCACATTTGACCGGCGATGCTAAGACAGACATGGCACAGAGATGTATGGATAACCTGCAGATGCATTTGCAACGATAAAGTCAACGAAATCACAAAGGTGAGTTTTGTTGATGTTGTTGACTTATGTGCTAATCAGACATATTTGGTCACGGCATGACTGCCAGCTAATCGATGCTAACATGCTACGCTAATCGATGCTAACATGCTATTTATGCTAGTTGTATGTACATTTGAAACTAGATACCCACATTTAATGCGAAACAAACACTTACCAATCGACGGATTTAAGTTGCTCCAGTGTCACAAGATGCAAAAGTCCTGATCGTTTGGTCCGCACATTTTACCGGCGATGCTAATAAGGCAGCCATGCTATGGGCCACGTCATTAGGTACACCCACGCTATGGCCGAATAGCGTCAATAGCTATGCGCTCAATAGCTTTAGCTTCTTCTTCAATTTCGTTTTGGCTATCTGCCTCCATACTCCGACCATCTGTTTCAATACATGCGTAATCTGTTGAATCGCTTAAACCGCTGAAATCCGAGTCTGAATCCGAGCTAATGTCGCTATATTTTGCTGAGGTAACCGCCATGTTGTTTGTATCGGCAGGCCTGTATGACGTCACAGGGAAATGGATAGTGGTTTCGAAGATAGCGAAAATAAGGCACTTTAAAGCTTTATTTAGGGATATTCCGGGACCGGTAAAATTTTGAAAAAAACTTCAAAAAAATACAACAAGCCACTGGGAACTGATTTTTATTGTTTTTAACCCTTTTGAAATTGTGATAATGTTCCCCTTTAACAGTAATATAATATTATTTTATGCTCTAAATGACCAGACGTCCAAAATCAAAACTGGGAATATAATCCCAGAGATCGGGAAAAAAACGGTCGGCTATTTTTAAATTGAAGAAACAATATGATTAGGTTATATATACATGCTTATATCCTACATAAACAATGTATGAATACATTATATATCTATATATATATCTTAGGGACCTTTAGACTGTACCTCTGTTGCTGCAGCAGCAGAAACTTTATTCTGTCTCGATACTTTTTATTGATATTTTGTATTAAATTCTTCCCTTAAATGATAATGTTTACAGTGATGATTTTATGTGTATTATCTATGTATGTCGCTTCGGATAAAATACTTAAACATAAACATATATAAACACATGCAAGTCTTTATATCAGCTAAAACCACCAATCTGTTTTACTGGATTCAGAATAAAACCAAATTATGTTTCACCCAACAATGTCAGTATTTGAATATTATTACTTGAAGACTTATTCCCGGTTACAATTATACTGTTAAGAAAGTATTGTCTTATACTTTGCTTAAAATGAGAATGCATCATAATCAGTAGCGGCTACGATTTCAGTACTATTGAAAATATTTGCTCCTTCTCAACTCTGTGGTAACATTATTTTCACAAAATACAATCAATTTTAGGTTCATGTTAAATCTGACTTGTGAAAAGTAATCCCCCGATTCCTATTTTCAACGGTCTGCTCATTTGAGCAGGAAAACGCTCTACCTGTCAACTGTCGATTTAGGCTACTCGTTGTCTCTTCATCACCACTTCAAGATGGCAGCCAAATTTCTCGTGTCACAGCAGCCAATGCTGCATCTACTTATAAGATGTCTACGGTGCCAGCAACTTGAGGGTTCCAGGTTCGATCCCCGCTTCCGCCACCGGAGTCACTGCCGTTGTGTCCTTGGGCAAGACACTCTACCCACCTGCTCCCAGTGCCACCCACACTGGTTTAAATGTAACTTAGATATTGGCTTTCATTATGTAAAAAGCACTTTGAGTCACTAGAGAAAAGCGCTATATAAATATAATTCACTTCACTTCACTGTTGGCTAAGAACATGTGGTTGTATGTCACCGGGCTTTCTGCTCCGCCGCTCCCGGTCTGTGGAACGCTTTCCCTGACCACCTGAGGGCACCACACACAGTGGATGTTTTTTAAAAAAGGCTTAAAAACCCTTCTTTCTTTTTTTTTCATTAAAAAAAGCCTTTTTTTTTTTTAGATATATGCATATTAGTTCTAGCTGTTAAGCTGTTGTAGTTTTTATTTTTATTTATGTTTATTTTTTTTTTTTTTTAATACACTGTAGCACTTTGAGGTTGTTTAGTCAATGTAAAGTGCTTTTTACAAAAAAAATGTAATCTAAAATCTACCGTATTTCCTTGAATTGCCGCCGGGGCGCTAATTAATTTAAAACCTCTTTTCACTCCTGCGCTTATCAAAGGCATGCGGTAAAAGTAAGCATGCGCAAATTATTTTAAAAACCTCTTCTCACTCCGGCACTTACCAAAGGCATGCAGTAAAAATTTGAGTGTGATGTAAGGTTGAACCTTAAATCCTACTGAATAGCTCTTAATCTTCTTCCCTTTATGCAATTTCAAATGATTGATATCAGCCTCCTCCATTTTGAAAATGATGACAGGGGAAGTGTCACTCGTGATGACCCTTATCCAGTCCCATCATAATGTGTTTATAGGGGGAGGTTGAACAGGTTGAGCCACATCTATCACCAAATAAAGTTATAGTTTCTATTTTTGTAAGCGTGGAAGTCTGCAAGAGTCAAAGTCGGACAAAGTTCCCGCATCCTTTGGCGGGAGTTTATTGGACAGGCAGCTTCAAGAGGTGCAATTCCAAAGTGTCGCGGGCCTCCTTTCACGTCATAACTTCCTAATAGGTTGTTTGGATGATTCATGCCAATCAAACATCTGCTCGCCATCGCGTTTTTATCAACAGGCGCACCTGCTGCTGACCTCCAGCAAGAGTTACTTTTTACCCCCCCCTGCCTCCCGCTTTACGTCTTTCTCCTTAATGCGCCCTGCCATCACACACACACACACACACATTAAAAAAAAAAAAAGTTTCGCTAGGGAGCGGGGGGGGGTGAAATTTTTTCTCCTCCAAATGGATGGCAATTTCCCACCATTTAGCACCTGAAGGTAATTAGCTTGAAGAGATTGCGGAGTGAGAAACCCGTTCATGGGACATTAACTCTCGTACATTCTCCAGTTGCAGCGAATTAATAGGAAAGATTAAAGTTTAAAGAGAGCAAATGCCATTACCGACCGCACACACACACACACACACGTAAACACACACTCTATCTCTCTCTGTGGCACCATCTTTGCCTCCCCCACCTCCCACCTTTTATGATAAGTCTGGATCTTTGCATGGCATCCAGGCTGGCATTACAACAGCAGGTCATAAGTGGCACAAATGAGAGGCTTCATGCGGCCGTGAAAAGCTCCAATAGCCTCGCCATCGCCTCCATTTCTCTTCCTTTCCTCACTTGCGACGCTCTATTAAACAATCCCTGCACCTTCTTTCTTCTTCCCATCTTTTGCAGACTCAATACAAAGGATTGTAAAAGGCACCATTTATGTTGTGCTCTCCAGTGTTTGTACTGTAAATATTGGAGTGGCTGTTTGATTGCAACAGGCATCCAAATTGTAGTTTCCAATACCAAATTTGGGGGAGTAAATCCACTGTATATCCAATATAGGATTGGTCTGTTTTTAGCTGCAAAATGATCCAAATGAAATGTTTGTAATAAATGTGCATTTTTTAAATGGAGACCTTCATTTGCAAACCCCATCAGCTAAATGGCTGTTTCATGAAAATCGAAGTTAAGTTAAAGCACCAATGATTGTCACACATTTGACCCATCCCCTTGTTCAATCCCTGGGAGGTGAGGGGAGCAGTGAGCGGCAGCGGTGGCCACGCCCAGGAATCATTTTTGGTGATTTAACCCCCAATTCCAACCCTTGATGCTGAGTAACAAGCAGGGAGCAAATGGGTCCCATTTTTATAGTCTTTGGTATGACTCGGACAGGGTTTGAACTCAATACCTCCCAATCTCAGGGCGGACACTCTAACCACTAAGCCACAGAGTAGCTCCACATAAAACATTGATTGCCGGACTATAGGCCGCTACTTTTTTTCCCTACGTTTTGATAAAACGTATGAATTTTTCTACTCGTATGGATTCTTCAGTCATCACTCCAGACAACGTTTGTAAGTTTTTGAGTATAACGAAAACAATTCTTACGTACCTAATCATCCCATGTGTGATATCTGTAGGAGTGTTTCTTGCATATTTGTACTGTGGAGGGCGGCGTGGCCTGCGGGCCTGCCGCGGAACGGGGTGTGCCAGGAACGGCCTCGTAGACAGCGACTAGGTGCGTAGATGGCCCAGGTGGGCCTTGTCATCTCATCATCTGAGTTTTTAAATTAGTTTGCTCGTTGATGATTTTTCAATGATTGTTTTGTATTGTGTAGTTATATTTATATGGTGATTATTATTCTGCGACTGTAAATTGTTTGCCTGTTGTCTTATTGATGCTTTTATTTTATTTGTGTCTGTATTGTGTAGTTATAATTATATGCTTTTACTTGTAATTGTATTGAGTTGTGGATCCCAGGAAGACTAGTGGGTTGTTGTGGCAACCAGCTACTGGGGATCCTTAATAAAAAATAAAAAATCAAACCTGTTGCCCTTTATTAGCAGCAGCCGGGAGGAGAGAAGTAGTTGGAGGTGCTGCTGAGAGACACAGACGCAGACAAAGACACTTTGTTAAAAAGCAAGAGCCTTGCTATGGAATAAAAATAAAACAGTGTTATACCCTGAAATTCCTGGGGCTCCTGGCAGTGTGTGGTGGTCTGAAGAACCCACTAGAGGGCAACTATAATGCTATAATGCTATAGTGTTGTGCCAATACCAATATTTTGGTACCGGTACCAAAATTATTATGTAATGGCGGACCGGTACTTTTCAGAGGCGGTCTAGTACCGAATATGATTCATTAGTATCGCGGTACTATACTAATACCAGTATGCCGTACAACCCTAACGTGCTATTTTCAATATAATGAAGCTAGCGTTGTTAGCATTAGCTAACATGCTAAAACGTTTACGTGTATTTGTGTTAGTATTATCAACTTACAATGGTATTCTGGTTGCATTGTTCCAGTATCACAAATTCACCAAGATGTCATTTGTGGAGTTATGGAGTCTGTTCAGCTGATTGGAGAGGGAGCTTTCGCAACAAATGTGGGTCAATGACGATGACTTCTGTTTTGTTTGATCAGCCGTTTTACTGCCGTGTTACAGACACTGTTTGGAAACAATTAAAGTATGTGTAAATAATTCACTTCCCAACGTATATATTCCCGGCTCATAGTCCGGTGCAGTTAATATTTGAAAACATTTTTGTTCCCCTAAAATTTAGATGTGAGCTCATCTAGGGCACTCTATAGTCCGGAAAATACGGTACTCAAACCAAGTAAAATGGAGGTATAGGTTTTTCCATCTGGAATGTTTCATGAAAAACTCCACATAAAACATTGATTGCTACTTTTTTCCCTACGTTTTGCGCCCTTCGGCCTATAAAACGGTGCGGCTAATTTATGAATTTTTCGTCCATAGCATTTCTACTCGTATTGATTCTTCATTCATCCCTCCAAGCAAGGTTTGTAAGTTTTGGGACCTAACCGTCCCATGTGTGACGTCAATTGGAGTGTTTCATGCATATTTGTACCTGGTATTTTAATATAATGAAGCTAGCGTTGTTAGCAATTAGCTAATATGCTAAAATGTTTACGTGTGTTTGTGTTAGTATTATTAACTTACAATGGTATTCTGGTTGCATTGTTCCAGTTTCATACATTCACCAAGATGTCACCGTGGAGTTATGGAGTCTGTTCAGCTGATTGGAGCCCTGAGATCGGTAGGTTGTGAGTTCAAACCCCGGCCAAGTCATACCAAAGACTATAAAAATGGGACCCATTACCTCCCTGCTTGGCACTTAGCAACAAGTGTTGGAATTGAGGGTTAAATCCCCAAAAATGACTCCCAGGCGCGACCACCACTGCTGCTCACTGCTCCCCTCACCTCCCGAGGGGGAAAAAGGGGATGGCTCAAATGCAGAGGAAAAATTTCACCACACCTAGTGTGTGTGTGACAATCATTGATACTCTAACTTTAACTTCTGTTTTGTTTGATCAGCCGTTTTACAGACATACCCAATTAAAGGCCTACTGAAAGCCACTACTAGCGACCACGCAGTCTGATAGTTTATATATCAATGATGAAATATTAACATTGCAACACATGCCAACACGGCCGCTTTAGTTTACTAAATTACAATTTTAAATTTCTTGCAGAGTTTCTTTTTGAACACGTTGCGGAATGATGACGCGTGTTTGTGACGTCTAGGGTTGTAGCGGACATATTAGCCCAGCACCACTCACGGCTAAAAGTCGTCTCTTTTCATCGCATAATTACACAGTAATTTGGACGTCTGTGTTGCTGAATCTTTTGCAATTTGTTCAATTAATAATGGAGACGTCAAAGAAGAATGCTGTTGGTGGAAAGCGGTGGATTGCAGCTGCCTTTAGCACCAAAACACAGCCGGTGTTTCTTGGTTTGTTGTGAAGCTTTAACATAGAGCGGTCAAGCGAACATGTTTCTCTACGTCAACCAGCATGTTTTTGGATGGGAAAATTGTGATATTAAGTCGGCTCTTCCCGGAGACATCAGTGGATTATACCTCCTCCTACTGCATCTCAAAAAGGCAGCTGTGATCTTGGCTCTTCGGCTTAGCTCGGTTGGTAGAGCGGCCGTGCCAGCAACTTGAGGGTTGCAGGTTTGATTCCCGCTTCCGCCATCCTAGTCACTGCCGTTGTGTCCTTGGGCAAGACACTTTACCCACCTGCTCCCAGTGCCACCCACACTGGTTTAAATTTAATTTAGATATTGGGTTTCACTATGTAAAGCGCTTTGAGTCACTAGAGAAAAGCGCTATATAAATATAATTCACTTCACTCTCAGAGACACTGGCGTTCACCGCAGCCATCCGACTTTCAGGTAGGACTTTATAATCTCACTAAAATACTATTAAAACAACACGCAGATAAGGGATCTTCCAGAAATATCCTAGTAAATGTGTCTAATTACATCTGAAACAGTCCCACTGCCGCCGCCTGGAGCCGTCGCCTTTTCATTTTTCTTTTTTTGTGTGTGCTTCACTCTAACTTTCCTCATCCACGAATCTTTCATTCACGCTCAAATTAATGGGGAAATTGTCGCTTTCTCGGTCCGAATAGCTCTTGCTGCTTGAGGCTATGATTATAAACAATGTGAGGATGTGAGGAGCCCTACATCGTCTGCTACTTCCGGTAAAGGCAAGGCTATTTTATTAGCGACCAAAAGTTGCAAACTTTATCGTGGATGTTCTCTACTAAATCCTTTCAGCAAAAATAGGGCAATATCGCGAAATGATCAAGTATGACACATAGAATGGACCTGCTATCCCCGTTTAAATAAGAACATCTCATTTCAGTAGGCCTTTAAGGTATGTAAATAAAAATTTACAAAATCTTTGGGTAAATAATTAATTTTACAGTGGATATATTCACGGCTTATAGTCGGTGCAGCTAATATATGAAAACATTTTTTTTCTTCAAAAATGTAGTGGCCGCGAGCTCATATAGGGCACTGTATAGTCCATAAAATACGGTACTCAAACCAAGGAAAATAGAGGTATAGGTTTTTCCGTCTGGACTCTTCTTGTGGACTTAGCATTATGGACTGTCCTGGCATGCTGACGTGCGTAACGTGGCAAAAAAGTTCCCCAGTTCAAGTCTCTCCCGTCAGAGCGGAGGCCTGCAGCATTTCTCGGGACAGAGTTGCTATGGCAGCAGAAAAGAACGCACCAGCCGCACCGACTGTACCGCGTTGATTAGCGGCGGCTGTCCCGGCGTGCACCGCGGTGACAAATGACTGACTGGGAACAATATCTAAGGCGATCAGGACGAAGCGGCGAGCATTTCAAGCCTCAGCAGGATTGTAATTCTCATTAGACTGAGTCGGCACGCCGGCGTTCCAGTTGGCATTTGGGCCCATCAAGTGTTTCTTCCATGGGCCAAATAAAAGCAATAAGGCAAAAATGATTCACGGGATAACAAAAGGCGCGGCGTCTAAATCACTATATGTCACCGAGCTGACCCCCCTTCTCTCTCCTTTCTTTCTTTCTTCATTTTTTCTGCATGAGAGAGGACGCCAAACACAGGCGAGGGAGCCCGGCATTAAAAGGTAGCGAGCGAGGACGCAAATAGGCCTTCAGCTTTAACGTTATTAATGACTCCTCCAAAAAAAAGAAGAAGAAAAAAAAAAAAACGCCCGACTTTTCCAATCTCTCGGAGAAGCGCATGAGGGAGTCTACAGATGAAGCTGACCTTCACAATGTTCTCTAGTCTTTAGTTAAGAAATGCACTCGCCATTATGGCATCATTAAGGAAACAAGGATAAGATTACTACAATGCTTAATGGGCTATAGGATCCCTCCCACTGCCAAAATTTATTTTAGATTTAATCATAAAAAAAAAACGCTGACACAGGCCAGCGAGTGACAGCAAGTGGAATGTTGGCTGTTAAAATGTGCAGAGTACAAAGTCGTTTCAAACGGCGTTTTTCCATCTATCTTCTTCCGCTTATCTGAGGTCGGGTCGCGGGGGCAGCAGCCTAAGCAGGGAAGCCCAGACTTCCCTCTCCCCAGCCACTTCGTCTAGCTCTTCCCGGGGGATCCCGAGGCGTTCCCAGGCCAGCCGGAAGAAATAGTCTTCCCAACATGTCCTGGGTCTTCCCCGTGGCCTCCTACCGGTCGGACGTGCCCTAAACACCTCCCTAGGGAGGCGTTCGGGTGGCATCCTGACCAGATGCCCGAACCACCTCCTCTCGGTTCTCACCCTATCTCTAAGGGAGAACCCCCCAGCCGGCGGAGGAAACTCATTTCGACCGCTTGTACCCGTGGTCTTGTCCTTTCGGTCATAACCAAAACCTCATGACCAAAGGTGAGGATGGGAACTCAGATCGATCGGTAAATTGAGAGCTTTGCCTTCCGGCTCAACTCCTTCTTCACCACAACGGATCGATACAACGTCCGCATTACTGAAGACGCCGCACAGATCCGCCTGTCGATCTCACCATCCACTCTTCCCTCACTCGTGAACAAGACTCCGAGGTACTTGAACTCCTCCACTTGGGGCAGGGTCTCCTCCCCAACCCGGAGATGGCACTCCACCCTTTTCCGGGCAAAAACCATGGACTCGGACTTGGAGGTGCTGATTCTCATTCCAGTCGCTTCACACTCGGCTGCGAACCGATCCAGTGAGAGCTGAAGATCCCGGCCAGATGAAGCCATCAGGACCACATCATCTGCAAAAAGCAGAAACCTAATCCTGCAGCCACCACACCAGATCCCCTCAACGCCTTGACTGCGCCTAGAAATTATTTCCATAAAAGGTATGAACAGAATCAGTGACAAAGGACAGCCTTGGCGGAGTCCAACCCTCACTGGAAATGTGTCCGACTTACTGCCGGCAATGCGGACCAAGCTCTGGCACTGATCATACAGGGAGTGGACCACCACAATAAGACAGTCCGATACCCCATACTCTCTGAGCACTCCCCACAGGACTTCCCGAGGAACACGGTCCAATGCCTTCTCCAAGTCCACAAAGCACATGTAGACTGGTTGGGCAAACTCCCATGCACCCTCAAGGAAACTGTCGAGAGTATAGAGCTGGTCCACACTTCCAAGACCAGGACGAAAACCACACTGTTCTTCCTGAATCTGAGGTTCGACTATCCGACGTAGCCTCCTCTCCAGTACACCTGAATAAACCTTACCGGGAAGGCTGAGGAGTGTGATCCCACCATAGTTGGAACACACTCTCCGGTCCCCCTTCTTAAAGAGAGGAACCACCACCCCGGTCTGCCAATCCAGAGGTACCGCCCCCGATGTCCACGCAATGTTGCAGAGTCTTGTACACCAAGACAGCCCCACAGCATCCAGAGCCTTAATGAACTCCGGGCAGGTCTCATCCACCCCGGGGCCTTGCCACAGAGGAGCTTTTTTCAAACAGCGTTTTTGTGCCTGATTAATTCCATCCTCAAGTTATTTCTTAGCTTGAAACATCTGATTAATAACTTTGACCACAAGAGTGTGTTTATTAGGCTAATTTAATTCAACACCCCTGAAACCGGGGGTGTCAAACGTACATGAACAGGTTTTTTCCGGCCCGCGGGATGAGTTTGCTAAGTTTAAAAATGAGCTGACATTTTTGAATGAAAGACACCGCTGTTCTAAATGTGTCCACTAGATGTCGCAGTAGCAATTATTTTTATTTTTGTAGATGTTGCTACACATGTGAAAAAAAATAAAGCACTGAGCACCAGTCGAGGAAAACGAGCAAACTACTTGACACTCAGCATCAAGGGTTGGAATTGGGGGTTAAATCACCAAAAATGATTCCCGGGCGTGGCACCTCTGCTGCCCACTGCTCCCCTCACCTCCCAGGGGGTGAACAAGGGGATCGGTCGAAGGCAGAGGACAAATTTCACCACACCTAGTGTGTGTGTGTCAATCATTGGTACTTTACTTTACATAAATAAAATCTTGTAATTTGATTTTGCTATTATTTTTTTATCTTGATACATTGAAAATTAACACTAATGAATTGACTGATACTTTAATTCACATAATTTAAAGTCCTACTGAAACCCACTACTAGCGACCACGCAGTCTGATAGTTTATATATCATTTAAATGTGATTGGGCTTCACGGTGGCAGAGGGGTTAGTGCGTCTGCCTCACAATACGTAGGTCCTGCAGTCCTGGGTTCAAATCCAGGCTCGGGATCTTTCTGTGTGGAGTTTGCATGTTCTCCCCGTGAATGCGTGGGTTCCCTCCGGGTACTCCGGCTTTCTCCCACCTCCAAAGACATGCACCTGGGGATAGGTTGATTGGCAACACTAAATGGTCCCTAGTGTGTGAATGTGAGTGTGAATGTTGTCTGTCTATCTGTGTTGGCCCTGCGATGAGGTGGCGACTTGTCCAGGGTGTACCCCGCCTTCCTCCCGATTGTAGCTGAGATAGGCGCCAGCGCCCCCGCGACCCCGAAAGGGAATAAGCGGTAGAAAATGGATGGAAGTCTTTTACAGTGGTACCTCCACTTAAAGGCCTACTGAAAGCCACTACTAGCCACCACGCAGTCTGATAGTTTATATATCAATGATGAAATATTAACATTGCAACACATGCCAATATGGCCGCTTTAGTTTACTAAATTGCAATTTTAAATTTCCCGTGAAGTGTCGTGTTGAAAACGTCGCGGTATGATGACACGGGCTTTTGACGTCTCGGGTAGTCTGCTTTAATCACATAATTAAACAGTATTCTGGACATCTGTGTTGCTGAATCTTTTGCAATTTGTTCAATTAATAATGGAGACGTCAAAGAAGAAAGATGGAGTTGGGAAGCTTTAAGCCTTTAGCCACAAAAACACAGCCGGTGTTTCCTTGTTTAAAAACCCTGAAGATGAAGCTTTACTATGGATCAGAGTGTTCAAGCGAACATGGATCCCGACTACATGTCAACCGGCAGTTTTCGGTGAGAAAATTGTCGTAATAAATCGCCTCTTACCGGAGACATCAGCGGAGCTTCCGTACTGCTGCAGCTGCCTTGACTTCCCTCAGAGACTCTGGCGTCAACACACCCGTGGCCATACCCCTCCGACTTTCAGGTACTGTATAATCTCACTTAAACAATAGGCAGATAAGGGATTTTCCAGAATTATCCTAGTAAATGTGTCTAATAACATCTGAATCGCTCCCACTGCAATCGCCTTTTTTTTCTGTTTTTTTTTTAGTCTTTCACTCTAAATTTCCTCATCTACATATCTCTCAACCTCGCTCAAATTAATGGGGAAATTGTCGCTTTCTCGGTCTGAATAGCTCTTGCTGCTGGAGGCTCCCATTATAAACAATGTGAGGATGTGAGGAGCCCTACAACCCGTGACGTCACACACACATCGTCTGCTACTTCCGGTAAAGGCAAGGCTTATTTATTAGCAACCAAAAATTGCAAACTTTATCGTCGATGTTCTCTACTAAATCCTTTCAGCAAAAATATAGCAATATCGCGAAATGATCAAGTATGACGCATAAAATGGACCTGCTATCCCCATTTAAATAAGAAAATCTCATTTCAGTAGGCCTTTAAGCAGAAAGCAAAATAACAAATAAAGATAAAATACTATTAACTGCAACATGTAAGTGTAAAAAAATCCCAACAACATTATGATTTGTACATTTTCAGAATGTGCTTGTTCTATTTTCAAACAAAGAAAACATTCTGAAGTTGTCTTGATTTTTAAGTTATCGTGCCGGGATTTTAGCATTTCGGCCCACTTGGGAGTATATTTTTCTCCACGTGGCCGCCGATTCTAAAATGAGTTTGAAACCCCTGCCTTAAACTAATAATTATTTAGCCTAAGCTATGCTTGCCAACCCTCACGATTTTCCCGGGAGACTCCCTGATTTCGGTGCCCCTCCCGAAAATCTCCCGGGGCAACCATTCCCCCGAATTTCTCCCGATTTCCACCCGGACAACAATATTGGGGGCGTGCCTTCGGCGTCCTCTCTCACCTGAAAAGGAGACTATCATATATGTCTCCGTTATCCATAGGTTTATCTATAACCCATAAAGTAGGCAGGCACGGAGCTATTTATCAGCGTGTGTTTATTCCAGCCGGCACGTTAATACACTGACACACAACATCCGGATTCCCATCATGCATTGCTTCAAAACAATGGCAAGTAGTAATGTCCAAAAACATAACAGAGACAAAGCAGAAGAACGAAGACGAGACATGGCGACGACGAGTAAGAAGAATAATCACGCTTGCAAATACCAAAATGATTGGGAAAAATAATTCAATTTCATCCAGGACAGCTCGAAGGGGAAGGAGTATGCAGCCTGCAAATTTTGCAGAGCAGACTTCTCCATTGAAAAGTGGAGAAATCTGTGGTGGCCGAACAGATATACTCATTCATGAATGGATTTTATATAAATATATATATATATATATATATATATATATATTAGGGCTGGGCAACGATTAAAAATTTTAATCAAAGTTAATCGCACTATTTGTCGGATTAATCGCGATTAACTGCATTTTATACGCAAAGCCCAATAATGAATTCAAAAGTAGTGTGTAGTGCACCTTTATTGGAATATTCTCCCACATGAACAAAAAGCGCCAAAACATTTGTTGTGCAAACACAATTTAAATCAGTCCTTGTTAAACAGTAGCAGTTAAATAGCATATTTTATGAAAATCAACTCCAAAAATGTAAATACAAACATTTAAGCTTATTGCCACTGCCAGGGTATTTAAGTTATCCTGTTTGTTATGGAAAATAAATATAATCTACATACAAATCTCTGAGCCACAATCATAACATCTGAACAGGCAATTTCTGAGGTAACAGCAGAAACATTTTTTTTATCAGGGATCTTATGTTTAAAAAACCTATAATATAGGTAGTGGGCTGTTTTAGGGAATTTTGGATCAAATTATCCGTGATAGCAATATTAATAATGTTGTGTTTATTCTGCATAGTGCACTTAAAATAATTATGACCATATCTAGGAATTGATATGATGGGAATTTTCCGATTGTTTGCTTGGTGCTTTGATAAACTGAAGGCATCATATACATGGTACTATATTGTGATGTTATGAGCCAGGGAATAATAGAACTACCCTACCCAGCATGCAACAGGAGTGAGGAGCATGTATAGGTTGTGTCGCCATGACGGCATCTTGTATGTTGTGATATGCACGCTCTGAAAGCAAACGTTAAGAAGTCAGCCAACACTCCTGGTCTGCATTATTCATAAATAGACAGACAACACATATACTCCGCTGCTTCACAGCCCGCTGGATGTAGCCGGCAAAGTATTCCCATGCTAGCTAGCCACTCTAGCAAGCACGCCTCATTCAGTCCAAAACGGCCCGATCTATCCACATTCAGAATTGTCTGGCGGTCGTAAGTGATCCCGGAGTGACCACGCTGTAAGCCAGCCAGGACATTTGCAGAATTGTCCGGTATTTTTGCCAAATGTTCCATCTTTACCAAGAGCCCCTCGAAGCCGAAGCTTATCCGGGCGACGCCATCTTGTTAAGAAAAGGCGTTAACAAAATAAAAGCATGTAAATAACATACGCAAATGTGCGATAAAATAATTGTCGGCGTTAATAGATTGATGAGTTAACTCGTAATTAACGCATTAATTTGCCCACCCCTAATATATATATATACATATATACACATATATATACATATATACATCAATACATATATATATATACATGTATATATACATGTATATACACATGTATACATATACATATATATACATATATATATACATATATATACACATGTATGCATATATATATATATATACATATATATACACATATACATCTATACATATATATACATATATACACATATATATACATATATATATACACACATACATATACATATATATACATATATACACACATATATACACACACACTTATATATGTATATATATATATATATACACACATATATATATATATATATATATATACATACACTCACACACTAAGGGTGATGGGTCAAATGCAGAGAATAATTTCGCCACACCTAGTGTGTGTGACAATATATGATATTTTTTAAATGTTTAATAAAATGATTCCCGGGGGTGATCAAGGGTGATGGGTCAAATGCAGAGAATAATTTCGCCACACCTGGTGTGTGAGTGACAATCATTGGTACTTTGACTTTTAACCTGGTCATGACATGTAGCGCACAAACAATTGGAGTTCATAACATTCATGCAGGGTTTGTAACAAAGTAGCAATCTCAAGTTAAATACATTGAAAGAATTTAATCGGGGACGTCTGCTTTGTTGGTGCTGTGAAAAAGACCTAAGATGGCAAAAAAGTGCCTTAATAGCCAGAGACATTTCTCTTCCCCCCCCTTTAAGTGAGATTCACTTTGAAGGGGCGCTTTTAGAAAAATTAAACCGATGTGACAAGATGATCGATTACCCGTAAGTCCACCTAACACAGAAATTAAGCTTTTTTCCCCCCCCCCTTTCTTTTTTTTTCAGATGACGGCCCGCCTCGTTCATGGACGCGGAATTCAAACGCTGGCCAGAGAGTGTACCTTCAGCCGTCACTTGTGCAGCGGCGCTCTGAGCGCATCCACTTTGTCTTTGTCAGCGCGGAGAGGACATTGTTATTAGCCGCATGCCTTTCTACCAGACAATCACGCCGCAGCACCCTCAACATCTCGCCGGCTTTTACCTGTGGGAGCACACACATTTAGCACCATATCGCAATTACAACTATTATCTTTTTTTCTAAAGTACAGGCCAATAAGAGAAATCCTCCAGCAGTGTTGGCTTTGCAGAAGCAGTGATCAACAGAAGCCTTTCCTGCTTATTTATTGAATACATTTTGGCATTAAAATTACAATCCATGAAGGGGGTGCTAATTTACACTTCATAAAGCTCCCATACTTTTAATTTACGACCCCAGGATACGCTTATTGTGAATATTTTCCTGCGAAAGGGGCGTGTTGTCGCACCCCCTTCCTGGTAGTCCACTGGATGACTGGATGTATCGATCCCTTTATCATGTTTACATCATCACTACATGGCTACAAGAGACGAGGTGTGTAATTGACTTTAGGGATGGTGTCCCCTAGGATCTGTTGTCTCCTTCCGATAAAACTGCAAATAGTAGTTGGAGCATATACCGTATTTTTCGGACTATAAGTCGCAGTTTTTTTCATAGTTTGGCCGGGGGTGCGACTTATACTCAGGAGCGACTTATGTGTGAAATTATTAACACATTACCGTAAAATATCAAATAATATTATTTTGCTCATTCACGTAAGAGACTAGACGTATAAGATTTCATGGGATTTAGCGATAAGGAGTGACAGATTGTTTGGTAAACGTATAGCATGTTCTATATGTTATAGTTATTTGAATGATTCTTATAATAATATGTTACGTTAACATAGCAGGCACCTTCTCCGTTGGTTATTTATGCGTTATATAACGTACACTTATTCAGCCTGTTGTTCACTATTCTTTATTCATTTTAAATTGCCTTTCAAATTTCTATTTTTGGGGTTGGGTTTTATCAAATACATTTCCCCAAAAAATGCAATTTACCATATTTCCTTGAATTTCCATCGGGGCGCTAATTAATTTGAAACCTCTTCTGACTCCTGCGCTTACCAAAGGCATGCGGTAAAAGTAAGCATGCGCTAATTATTTTAAAACCTCTTCGCACTCTTGCACTTACCAAAGGCATGCAGTAAAAATTTGAGTGTGATGTAAGCTTGGACCTTAAATCCTACTGAATAGCTCTTAATCTTCTTCCCTTTATGCGATTTCAAATTACCGGTGTTGAAATCAGCCTCCTCCATTTTGAAAATGATGACAGGGGAAAATTATAATTTTTTTTATTTTTTTTTATCAATCCAACAAAACCATACACAGCAATACCATAACAATGCAATCCAATTCCAAAACCAAACCTGACCCAGCAACACTCAGAACTGCAATAAAGACACAAACACGATACGGAACAAACAAAAATGAATATTATCAACAACAGTATCAATATTAGTTATAATTTCAGCATAGCAGTGATTAAAAATCCCTCATTGACATTATCATTACACATTTATAAAAATAAAAATATAAGAACAATAGTGTCACAGTGGCTTACACTTGCATCTCATAAGCTGGACAACACACTGTGTCCAATGTTTTCACAAAGATAAAATAAGTCATATTTTTGGTTCGTTTAATAGTTAAAACAAATTTACATTATTGCAATCAGTTGATAAAACATTGTCCTTGACAATTATAAAAGTTTTTTTTTTTTAAATCTACTACTCTGCTAGCATGTCAGCAGACTGGGGTAGATCCTGCTGAAATCTATGTATTGAATGAATACAGAATCCTTTTGAATGGGAAAAATATCGTTTTTGAATCGAGAATCGAATCGAATCGAAAAAAATCGATATATTATCGAATAGTGACCCCAGGAATCGATATTGAATCGAATCGTGGGACACCCAAAGATTCACAGTCCTAATATATACATATATGTGTGTATATATGTATATATATATATCCATCCATCCATTTTCTACCGCTTATTCCCTTTCGGGGTCGCGGGGGGCGCTGGCGCCTATCTCAGCTACAATCGGGCGGAAGGCGGGGTACACCCTGGACAAGTCGCCACCTCATCGCAGGGCCAACACAGATAGACAGACAACATTCACACTCACATTCACACACTAGGGCCAATTTAGTGGGGATATATATATATATATATATATATATATATATATATATATATACACACACACATACATATGTATATACATATATATATATATACACATACAAATATATATACACACACACATACATATATATGTACATATATATACATATATATACACATACATATATATATATATATATTTACATATATATATACTGTATATACATATATATACACATACATGTATATACATATGTACATGTATATATGTATATGAGAAATCTCCTGATGATTGAGGGAACCCCTCATGAAACAGTTCTGTAGAAATGAAGTAGTCTTGTGATTTTTCCCACACCTACATATATATACATATATATACACACACACATATATATATATATATATATATTTATACACACACACATATACACACTCACACATATATATATAGATATATACACACACATATATATACACACAAATACACACACACACACATACACACAAGATGTGTAATGTGTCAAGAGTAAACTAGTTTATGTATGAAATATTTTATACAAATATACTCTCTCTTTTATTATTACCAATTATTTTCGTATAATCGTGATGTTTGTTTTCATATCAATACAAGGTCATTTTTTGTAATACTGCAATTTGATACAATTTTAAACTCGTAATGGCGCGACTATTTGTTAAAATGAGACACTTTTTTCATAAAACTATGATGTAATCCTTGCAGTTCTACTGCTTTATACTTGCAGTACTATTCTGAGGAAGTTGTTGCGGGTGGTTAAGAGCGGGAAAAATACCAGACGGGAATGGCTTTGTTTCCAGTACTTTGTTAAATGTGTGTATGTTAACTATTCAGACCACAACGTGAGCAACTTCTCTACATGCAAAGCTCATATCGTCGTGGCGGAAACAAATTGCCCGAGACATTGAAAGGTATGGCGCTGGTGGAGCAAGAGCCATTAAAGCCACCTCACCTCAGTGGCTTCTATGCAAAAAAGCTTCCATATTTCCTTTGCTTGATCACTTTCACCCTCGTCGTAATCACGTTTGGTGCTGATTTATGGCGTCCGGGGTCACAGTGCAGTGGAGGTGCAACGCTCTCCAGATGTTCGCTGCCTCCTAAGAGCTTTCTGCTCACCTGCCTCGCTCGCGCTTTTGTCTTATTTAGAGCGCGGGGAATGTGCGAGGCGACAGGCGACGGGTGCCCTCATTTGTTCTGTCGATTGCCTCGCGCACACACCCCCTTCCCCCCACCCACATAGCTGTGCCAGTCTAGCGGATCATACCCTCCCCCCCTTAACCCCTACCCCATCCCTCGACTCCCTTCCGCAAGGAGGAGGTGGGCATCGGGCCGTGGAGATCAACCGCCATCGCCTTCTGAGGCGCAATGATGTTTATAGTAGTTGTCAGGACATATTTCCTAAATCTACTACCGCCCACTTATAGCGTACTTTAAAGGCCGACTGAAATGAGATTTTCTTATTCAAACGGAGATAGCAGGTCCATTCTATGTGTCATACTTGATCATTCCGCGATATTGCAATATTATTGCTGAAAGGATTTAGTAGAGAACATCGACAATAAAGTTCTCAACTTTTGGTTGCTAATAAAAAAGCCGTGCCTGTACCGGAAGTAGCAGACGATGTGCGCGTGACGTCACGGGTTGTGGAGCTCCTCACATCCTCACATTGTTTGCAATCATGGCCACCAGCAGCGAGAGCGATTCGGACCGAGAAAGCAACGATTTCCCCATTAATTTGAGTGAGGATGAAAGATTCGTGGATGAGGAAAGTTAGAGTGAAGAAAGAAAAAAAAAGGCGAGGGCAGTGGGGGCGATTAAGATGTTATTAGACACGTTTACTGGGATAATTCTGTAAAATCCCTTATCTGCTTATTGTGTTACTAGTGTTTTAATGAGATTATATAGTACCTGAAAGTCGGAGGGGTGTGGCCACGGGTGTGGTAACTGCCAGTATCTTTGAGGGAAGCCATGTTTCTCGACGAGGCGAAGCGAAAGCAGCCGTTGGGGCCACGCTGAGATTTTTTCCCCCCTCCTACAGGGTGGAAGCATCCCACGTTCATGGGAGGCCGGTCGGAGGAGGCAAGAGAGTCCACAGCTGCCTCTTTGACAGGTGCACGAGGAACGACGCAAGCTATCCGCTCATGTCTACGGCAAGAGCCGACTTATTACCACAATTTTCTTGCCGAAACCTGACCTTTGACATGTGGTTGGGAACCATGTTTGCTTGACCGCTCCGTTCCATAGTAAAGCTTCACCGTTAACTTCGGGAATTTAAAAAAGTGTGTTTGTGTTGCTAAAGGCAGCCGCAATACACCGCTTCCCACCTACATCTTTCTTCTTTGACGTCTCTGTTATTAATTGAACACATTGCAAAAGATTCAGCAACTCAGATGTCCAGAATACTGTGTAATTATGCGATTAAAGCAGACGACTTATAGCTGGGATCGGGGCTGGAACAACATGTCCGTTACAATCCGTGACGTCACGCGCACGCGTAAGCATACAGCGACGTTTTAAACAGGATACTTCGCGCGAAATTTAAAATTGAATTTTATTAAACCAAAACGGCCGTATTGGCATGTTTTGCAATGTTAATATTTCATCATTGATATATAAACTATCAGACTGCGTGGTCGCTAGTAGTGGCTTTCAGTAGGCCTTTAAAGCTACAATACGTGATCATTTCACAGCTAAATAACTGCAGAATCATGCTATTCCTATTTTGCAGTGGTTCTCAAACTTTTTTCACCAAGTACATCATCAGAAAAACACTCTCCAAGTACCACCATAATGACCAACAGAGAAATACAGTAGCCTAGTGGGCCTAAGTATTCATTAAAAACCATTTAACAACTATATTTAATATTTTCGGCCACTGTAACATTAGCCAACGTTTGAACAGTAACACCGTGTTTACAAAACAAAATAAAACACTGTACTTTATTGAAGTGGTTCTTTGGCCTACCGCTAGTTGGAGTCTTCGTCCCACTGCAGTTTGAAAGACGCCGCCATACGGGATTGTAATACCCTCCTGAGAAACAGACAAAAAACAAATGTTTTGAACAGTTTTGAAGGAGACACGGGGAAGTGGTGACTATGAACCACCTACTCAGTGGACATGCCTGGACACCTCTCTTCTGGCGCTAGCATGCTAGCATGGGTGCTAATATTGTCAGACAGTTTTCCAACTACTTAATTTGCTAGCGTAGCCTCATTAACTGCTCATGTTGTCGTCATTGTGAAGCAACAAATGACTGGAAATTTTACAAAATGATATACTGTATTTTCCGGACAATAAGGCGCACTAAAAAAATCTTTTTCCCCCCTCAAAACTCGACAGTGCGCCTTATAGCCTGCCTAACGTATGGAATAAGTCTGGTTTTGCTTACCAACCTCGAAGCTATTTTATTTGTTACATGATGAAATGATAAGTGTGACCAGTAGGTGGCAGTCAAACATAAGAGATACGTGTAGACTGCAATATGACTGAAGTAAACAACACTAACATTTTATATGTTCCATTTAAAAAATATAGACATAAACCATCGTACTCAAAAATCTATCAAAATGTTTTAGTACGACTTTGGTAAGCTATGAAGCCGCACCGCTTGATGGTTTTGTACTGTGCTTCAAAATACGAGTATTATTATGGTGTGTGTATAAGGTAAGACATATTATCTGCCATTTTGTCTCGCAATATTATGCAAAAGCAAATTTTCTCACCTTCTGGTACCTGCTGATCTGTATTTGGGATCTGCATAAGTCCTGAAAAATTGCGCGCGTCTGCCTTTGTCGTCCATGGCGACACCGTAGTCGATAAGCTTCTTTTTTTTCTCTATCTACTTGTTATGGGACATTTATCCTTCATTGTTGCCTTTACTAATAAAATATAGAGTAAATAATAAATGTCAGTTCTGCGATGAGGTGGCGACTTGTCCAGGGTGTACCCTGCCTTCCGCCCGATTGTAGCTGAGATAGGCGCCAGCGACCCCCGCGACCCCGAAAAGGAATAGGCGGTAGAAAAATGGATGGATATAGAGTAAAGTTCTTATTTATATCTGTCAGTAAACTCACCATGAAAAGGCTAAAACATACCGGTGTAGTAAGTTTACATTATTCACCCAAGTAACTTTGGTTATTAGAGAGTTCCGGTCGGACGTTTTTTCATGGGGCACATTTCCGACGTTGTTTTGCACTCGTGAGCCACGGATGAGGAGATGCTGCTCCGTTATTGATTGAAGTAAAGTCTGAATGTCATTAAAACAGTTAGCTCCATCTTTCGACACTTTTTCCACTCCCGTCCTTGCACGCTACACCGCTACAACAATGATGACGGGGAGAAGACGCTGCCGAAGGTGAGCCATGTAAGTAAGACCGCCCGCAAAACGGCGAATCTGGAAGCGGCTTGAAGATGATCTGTAAAACATAATCTGTGCAACATTTTGACCAAAGAACCACCATTACATGTTATGTAGACCACAAGGAAGTGTTTTCCATTTGAAAATATAAATATGACTCCTGTAATGCGCCCTATATATGAAAAAAGATCGAAAATAGACCACTCGGCATAGCTCGGTTGGTAGAGCGGCCGTGTCAGCAACTTGACGGTTGCAGGTTCGATTCCCGCTTCCGCCATCCTAGTCACTGCCGTTGTGTCCTTGGGCAAGACACTTTACCCACCTGCTCCCAGTGCCACCCACACTGGTTTAAATGTAACTTAGATATTGGGTTTCACTATGTAAAGCGCTTTGAGTCACTAGAGAAAAGCGCTATATAAATATAATTCACTTTACTTCACTGTGGGCTAAGAACATGTGGTTGTATGTCACCGGGCTTTCTGCTCCGCCGCTCCCGGTCTGTGGAACGCTTTCCTTGACCACCTGAGGGTACCACAGACTGTGGATGTTTTTTAAAAAAGGCTTAAAAACCCATCTTTTTGTTAAAAAATGATTTTTATTTTTTTGCTTCACGGTGGCATTGCGCCTTATAATCCAGTACGCCCTATGGTCCGGAAAGTACGGTATATTGTACATTATCCTTATCCTTATAATATTTAGCGTATCCTCATGAAAGCATTGAATCCTCTGAACTCCAGAAGTGGACATTTGTCTTTGGTCCATTTTTTTTTTGCCAGTTACACATTTAAAAAGAAAAAAAAATGTTAAATCCTATTGTGCAAAACTCAAAAGTGCACTGCAGAGCATGTTTGAGTTCAGGAGTATTCGAAGATGACAGTTTGCTGTTATTTTAAAGTAAGCTAGACTTTAAACAACTTAAAGCAGTATTACTTCCTGCAGTGTTTTTCAACCACTGTGCCGCGGCAGTCTGGTGTGCCGTGGGAGATTGTCATTTCCCCTTAGAGCATGGGTGTCAAACTCTGGCCCGTGGGCCAAATTTGGCCTGTCGTGTAATTTCATTTGGCCCTTGAGGCAATATCAAATTAACATTAGAGCTGGCCCGCCGCTGTAACACCACATTCACCGCTAATACTCATACTCGTCAACCCTCCCAATTTTCCCGGGAGACTCCCGAAGTTCAGTGCCCCTCCCAAATTTCTCCTGATTTCCACCCGGACAATAATATTGGGGGGGGGCTGTAAAAGCACTGCTTTTGGCGTTCTCTACATGTCGCCACGTCTGCTTTTCTTCCATAATAACAGCGTGCCGGCCCACTCACATAATATATGCGGCTCATACACACACACAAGTGTATGCGAGGCATACTTGGTCAACAGCCATACAGGTCACACTGAGGGTGGCCATATAAACAAGGTTAACACTGTTACTAATATGCGCCACACTGTGAACCCACAGCAAACAAGAATGACAAACACATTTAACACAACATAAACACAACCGGACAAATACCCAGAACCCCTTGCATCACTAACTCTTCCGGGACGCTACAATATACACCCCCGCTACCACCAAACCCTGCCCCAACTCAAACCCGCTGCTGAAAAAAGGCATTAAATTTGTGTTTTTATTTAATTTGATATGCCATTGATATTTTTTTATTATTATTATTTGAAACTGGATTTTGCATGTCACTATAAAGTTATATAAGCCTTGCTTGGTCAATATTCAATGCAAAACTTGTTTGGGTCCCTACTAAAGGGTTAATTTGTTCAACCTCGGCCCGCGGCTTTGTTCAGTTTTAAATTTTGGCCCCCTCTGTATTTGAGTTTGACACCCCTGCCTTAGAGGGTTAAAAATATTTTTTTGCAAACCAGTACCGTATTTCCTTGAATTGCCGCCAGGTATATAGTATGCGCCTGCCTAGACTTACTGCCGGGTCGAACTCGTTTCGCAAAATAATTAGCGCATGCCGGCTCAGGATTAACGCCGGGTCAAACTCGTTTCGCAAAATATTATTTTAATTAACGCATGTCTAGAATTTCTGCCGGGTCAAACTCGTTTCGCCAAATAATTAGCATATGCCTAGAATTTCCGCCGGGTCTAACTCGTCACGTCACGAGTGACACTTCACCTGTCATCCTTTTCAAAATGGAGGAGGCTGATTTCAATCATTTGCAATCGCATAAAGGGAAGAAGATTAAGAGCTATTCAGAAGGATTTAAGGTCCAAGCCATTGACTATGCTAAAAAGAACAGTAAGCAGCTATGTTTTATTCATATACCGTAGCTGCGTGTGTCAAATTTGAGTCATTCAATGACTCCCGCCTCCTGGTGGTAGAGGGAGCTATTGATCCTTCTTGCGACTACTCGGCTGCAGAAGAAGTGACAACAAGCAGCAAGAGTGAGCAGCGATCGTTTATATTTTCCTCTCGCTTGCACTTTTAACATGGAGGATTACATATCTAAAATAAAACCGTTTTCTAAACTGGACTTTCAATCGAAGCAGGAGGTAATAAAGGAAGATCTCCATCGAGACAGAGAGACTGTTAAAACTGAAGAAAGATAAGGAAGACTTCTATATACAAGTTATCGATGCTTTTGATCAGAAGGAGCTGTGCATAAACTTTATTTATAAGTAAAGGTAAGACCATGATAACATTTTTTTTATTAGATGTGCTTTTCATGATGGTATCCTTACATCACACTCAAATTTATAAGCGCAGGCCTAAATTTACCGCATGCCTTTGGTAAGCGCCGGAGTGAGAAGAGGTTTTAAAATAATTAGCGCATGCTTGTCTTTACCGCATGCCTTTGGTAAACGCCGGAGTGAGAAGAGGTTTTAAATTAATTAGTGCGCCGGCGGCAATTCAGGGAAATACGGTAATTAAAATCTGCAAATGACGTGTTGTTGTTGAGTGTCAGTGCTGTCTAGATTTTGGCAGAGAAACCGTATAATACTCTTCCATATCAGTAGGTGGCAGCCGGTAGCTATTTGCTTTGTAGATGTCGGAAACAGCGGGAGGCAGCGTGCAAGTAAAAAAGGTGTCTAATGCTTAACGAAAAATAAACAAAAAGTTGAGTGCCCCTAAGAAAAGGCTTCGAAGCTTAGGGGAAGGCTATGCAGAACAAAACAAAAACTGAACTGGCTACAAAGTAAACAAAACAGAATGCTGGACGACAGCAAAGACTTACCGTGGAGCAAAGACGGCGTCCACAATGTACATCCGAACATGACGTGACAATCAACAATGTCCCCCACAAAGAAGGATAAAAACAACTGAAATATTGTTGATTGCCAAAACGAAGTAGATGAGGGATATATCGCTCAAACTCAGACATGAAAATACAAAAGTGTGGTGGAAAGTCCCGAAGCTTAAACTGCAAAAACAGTGGTTTTAGTACAAATTTTTTATTTACCCATTAATCAAAAAGTACAGGTTGGATTAAATTGCCCATGCAGACAGACACCGTCCTCCAGAGGATCCAGAATCAAACGAAATCATGCAAATCATATCAAAAGTTGGTCCACTTGCTTTTTATGTGTTTTCCTCATGTGTCAAGGTCTGGCTGTTTTGCAACTGCTGGCTCCAAACAATCGTGGATCTTTTAGTCATAACAAACAGTCATAACATTTTGTAGACTGGTTGGCGCGACCTCAAATTCAACTTTAACCCACATATGCTCAGCAGAGGCTTTTAGATAGACTTTTCTTTTTGGACTAAAATAAACACAAACTATGATATAAAAGTCAGAAATTCCACTACACAAGAACTATAACACTACACACAGGAAAACAGCAAAAAATACAAAATAAGTCAGGGCGTGTTGACAGTACACCTACTTTGGGACAAGAGCATGGTTGGTTATGGTTTAAAGTCATATCCAAAAATTGCGACAATGACGTTTTTACTGTCAACTGAGTTTAGTTTTTATAGTGATTTTTGCTGGTGGTGTGCCTACGGATTTTTTCAAAGCAAGAAATGTGCCTTGGCTCAAAAAAGGTTGAAAAACACTGACTTACTGTGTCTTTAAAGGCCTACTGAAATGAGATGTTCTTATTTAAACGGGGATAGCAGCTCCATTCTATGTGTCATACTTGATCATTTCGCGATATTGCCATATTTTTGCTGAAAGGATTTAGTAGAGAACATCCACGGTAAAGTTCGCAACTTTCGGTGCTAAGAGAAAAGCCCTGCCTTTACCGGAAGTCGCAGACGATGACGTCACCCGTTGATGGCTCCTCACATATTCACATTGATTTTAATGGGAGCCTCCAACAGAAACAGCTATTCGGACCGAGAAAACGAAAATTTCCCCATTAATTTGAGCGAGGATGAAAGATTCGTGTTTGAGGATATTGATAGCGACGGACTAGAAAAATAAAAAAAAAACGTGATTGTATTGAGACAGATTCAGATGTTTTTAGAGACATTTACTAGGGCAGGGGCGCTCACACTTTTTCTGCAGGCGAGCTACTTTTCAATTGACCAAGTCGAGATCTACCTCATTCCTATTTATAATTTATATTTATTTATTTTTATTTATTTATTTATCTTCACGGTGGCAGAGGGGTTAGTGCGTCTGCCTCACAATACGAAGTTCCTGCAGTCCTGGGTTCAAATCCAGGCTCGGGATCTTTCTGTGTGGAGTTTGCATGTTCTCCCTGTGACTGCGTGGGTTCCCTCCGGGTACTCCGGCTTCCTCCCACTTCCAAAGACATGCACCTGGGGATAGGTTGATTGGCAACACTAAATGGTCCCTAGTGTGTGAATGTTGTCTGTCTATCTGTGTTGGCCCTGCGATGAGGTGGCGACTTGTCCAGGGTGTACCCTGCGTTCCGCCCGATTGTAGCTGAGATAGGCGCCAGCGCCCCCCGCAACCCCGAAAGGGAATAAGCGGTAGAAAATGGATGGATGGATGGATGGATTTATTTATTTATGAAAGAGACATTTTTGTTAACAAGTTAATGGTGTTTAATGATAATACAAGCATGTTTAACACACATAGATTCCTTTCTTTCATGAAGACAAGAATATAAGTTGGTGTATTTGATTCTGATGACTTGCATTGATTGGAATCAGACAGTGGTGCTGATCGTCCGCATTTTCAAATGGAGGAGAAAAAAAAGTCCTCCTTTCTGTCCAATACCACATGAAAGTGGTTGGATTTGGCATCTCATTTGTCCAACTTGCATACTCCTTTTTAAACACTTTGTTATGAGAGTAGCATATGTGTGTGGCCCTTTAATGTCTGGCAGCAGGTGAGTGACGTCAGTGAGTGTGCGGGTGGGCAAGCAAGTGAGAAAGCGGTCGCTGAGGGCGGGGGAGAAATACATTGGCATCAAACTCCGTAGCTTGCTAGCTTTCTGAGACTCTTATTTTGTTAGCACAGGCAGGATGAAACAGGTCTTTTATGGTGAAGACAGGAAGTGTGCAGTCGCTCTTTAAAGTTTTGACAGTAGGTACGGAGTCTCTAGAAATAAAATGTGTTTCTCTGCGTCCGCCCTGTTAGTGATTTTTTTCTTAAATATGAGCTCGCAGCAGCCAGCGTCATCTCACAAGATCCTCGGGTGCCGAGAATGTCAGACAACTGACGAAAGTGAAGTCTTGGTATGATTGATGATTGCTCATTTTTATGTACATTTTTTAATGCCTGGCTTGAGATCGACTGACACACCCTCCGAGATCGACCAGTCGATCGCGATCGACGTAATGGGCACCCCTGTACTAGGGTAATTCTGGGAAATCCCTTATCTTTCTATTGTGTTGCTAGTGTGTTAGTGAGTTTAACAGTACCTGATAGACGGAGGTGTGTGTCCACAGGTGTGTTGACGCGCATTGTCTCAGCAAAGTCGACGGTGGCTTTACGGACGGGGCAAAAGCTCAGCTGATATCCGGTAAGAAGCGACTTTGTGCCCACAATTTTCTCACCGAAACCTGCTGGTTGACATTCGGTTGGGATCCATGTCCGCTCTGATCCATAGTAAAGTTTCACCTTCGTGAATTTTAAACAAGGAATCACCCTGTGTTTGTGTGGCTAAAGGCTAAATCTTCCCAACTCCATCTTTCTACACTGACACTGACTTCTCCAATATTAATTGAACAAATTGCAAAGGATTCAGCAACACAGATGTCCAAAATACTGTGTAATTATGCCGTTAAAGCAGACGACTTTTAGCTGTGTGTTCGCGCAGCGCTCATATTCCTAACAGCCCGTGACGTCAAGCGTACACGTCATCATTACGCGACGTTTTCAAGAAAAATTGCAATTTAGTAAACCAAAAAGGCCGTATTGGCATGTGTTGCAATGTTAATATTTCATCATTGATATATAAACTATCAGACTGCGTGGTTGGTAGTAGTGGCTTTCAGTCGGCCTTTAAGCTGCAGTTCTGCTTGTGCATTTGTTGTATTCCTTCATCTCCTCACAGCCAGAAATGATCCTCCTGACAATACAAAGCAAGTAACTCCAATGCATTTATTTGAAAATGCTAACTAACCGAATGCAGTGGAATACGAGCCCCAACGTGTGCCATTATTGATGATTTCATTACTGTATGAATAGGACCCCTCGGCGAGTAATAAAGCATTATCTTGCTTCGTTTTGTTTTTTTTTTGTCACGGGATGTTGGAAAGGTTAGGCGATTTGTTTTAATGTTGAAAGTGCCAGACGCTACATTCATTGCTTTTAACAAGCTGCTATTACGACATCTCACTGCTGCGATTTCATTCCAAAACGGTGCGCCAAACACTTTCTTGATGGTTATATCTATTTGGGGGTACCTAATAAACTGGCAAGTGAAAGAGAGGATGTGGAGAGATAGGGCGCAAGCAGAAAAAAAAAAAAAAAAAAAGGGGGGGGGGGTCTCTCTACGCTTGAGTGCATTTAAATCTTTACAAACTCTCTGCTTGACAGTGATGAATGTTACAATATGCCTAATGCACGGCTCTGTTAACTTAAGTTTTTTCCATGCAGCCGCTGTGCCTTGGACATTAGACCTTAATAGTATGTTGCACTGAAACAAGACTATAAATAAAGTCACGGCTTCCGTTAGACAGTGGAAATTGAAATTTTGCATGTTCGAAATACTTAACGTCACATAGTTTTGGGCCGATTCTGATTTTTTTAAATATTCTTATACTATGTGTTCTGGTTTGGTGTAAACCAGGGGTCACCAACGCGGTGACCCCCGTAAGAACCAAATGAGTAAGCCCGCTGGCCTGTTCTAAAAATCGCTCAAATAGCAGCACTTACCAGTGAGCTGCCTCTATTTTTTAAATTGTATTTATGTACTAGCAAGCTGGTCTCGCTTTGCTCGAAATTTTAAATTCTAAGAGAGACAAAACTCAAATAGAATTTGAAAATCCAAGAAAATATTTTAAAGACTTAGTCTTCACTTGTTTTAATAAATTGATTTATTTTTTTTACTTTGCTTCTTCCGCCTCCACTTGGGATGGTTTCCTGCTGGCTCCGCTGTGAACGGGACTCTCGCTGCTGTGTTGGATCCGCTTTGGACTGGACTCTCGCGACTGTGTTGGATCCATTATGGATTGAACTTTCACAGTATCATGTTAGACCCGCTCGACATCCATTGCTTTCCTCCTCTCCAAGGTTCTCATAGTCATCATTGTCACCGACGTCCCACTGGGTGTGAGTTTTCCTTGCCCTTATGTGGGCCTACCGAGGATGTCGTAGTGGTTTGTGCAGCCCTTTGAGACACTAGTGATTTAGGGCTATATAAGTAAACATTGATTGATTGATTGATTGAACTTTCAGAAAGACAATTTCAGAGAAAAAATACAACCTTAAAAAGGATTTTTAAACACATATACCTTTTTACTTTTTAAATTACTTCTTCTTTCCTGACAATTTAAATCAATGTTCAAGCAAATGTATTTTTTTTTATTGTAAAGAATTATAAATACAATTTAATTTAATTCTTCATTTTAGCTTCTGTTTTTTCGACAAAGACTATTTGTGAAGTATTTTTTCAAACTTATTATGATTAAAATTCAAAAAAATTATTCCGGCAAATCTAGAAAATCTTTAGAATCAAATTTAAATCTTATTTCAAAGTCTTTTGAATTTCTTTTAAAATTTATGTTCTGGAAAATCTACAAGAAATAATGATTTAACTTTGTTAGAAATATAGCTTGGTCTAATTTGTTATATATTCTAACAAAATGCGGATTGGATTTTAACCTATTTAAAACATGTCATCAAAATTCTCAAATGAATCTTAATCAGGAAAAATTACTTATGATGTTCCATAAATTCCTTTTTTGATTTTTTCAAAAAGATTCAAATTAGCTAGTTTTTCTTTTCTTTTTTTCAGTTGAATTTTGAATTTTAAAAGAGTCGAAACTGAAGATAAACTCCATTTCAAAATGTAATTTTAATTTTTTCCTGTTTTCTCCTCTTTTAAACCGTTCAATTAAGTGGTTTTTTTTCCCATAATTTGTTCTCTACAAAAAACCTTCCGTAAAAGGAGTAAAAATGTACGTCGGAATGACGGACAGAAAGACCCATTTTTTTTATATATATATATATACATTTATTTATTAAAGGTAAAGCGAACAAATTGGCTATTTCTGGCAATTTATTTAAGTTTGTATCAAACTGGTAGCCCTTCGCATTAATCAGTACCCAAGAAGTAGCTCTTGGTTTCAAAAAGGTTGCTGTAAACAATGGAACTGTCTTTGTGTTGCTTATGTTTCTCCATTTCTATTGAATGCACAAAATATACATACATATACATAATGACCACCACCAAAACATAACACAGGATGTCGTTGTGGCTTGCACAGCCCTTTGAGACGATTGTGATTTAGGGCTAAATAAATAAACATTGATTGATTGATTGATTGTCAGTTTATGTTTGGTAGCCAGGTGTGTGTCATAAAACTACTGCAAAGCAAACATGCTAGCATGCTTGGAAAATGGCTTGTCTCGAGATGGTTGCCTCTCTTTTATCCATCACAACTCATCAAAACATGGTATAAAATGTAGTATTAAATAGTATAATAATTTACTTACAGATATGTGACGTAATTCCTCGTTAAAAAATAGGTCGCCCGACTTAGCTTGTAACATTAAAAAAAAAAAATTTGAACGGCTTCCTGTTCCACAGGAAGTACAAGGGCAGGAACCAGGAAGTAAACAATGAAATCCTATTATTTGAAAACATTTAAAAAATAGATTGAATTGGGCAACGTAATATTTGCACTAACACAAATATTTCCTCTTTATGTTGTCAAACTCATGAATAAAACTTAAAATGGAATAAAAAAATAATAAAAACAATAGTACTTCCTGTCTGACAGGAAGTACAGGGAAAGAAATCGAAAAGTAATCTTTGAAACAAATTATTGTCAGCTAAGAGTCTTTAAAAGTCTTTAGCAACGCCATGGCCTACAAAAAAAAATCTTGTTTTTCGATATTTGATCCATTTTACAACAAATAAAAAGCAATTGGAAGGTTGAATACAAAATATTTGAACATGAAGCAATACAATGGGTTTTAATTGATGTCTTTACAGTTTTAACCGAGTAAAATAGTTTTTTAAGTAGTGTATGGAGGCAACGACTTCTCTAAAACATAAAATAAAATAGAAAATATTCGTATTAAAAAAACAATATTACTTTCTGTCTGACAGGAAGTACGAAGACAGGAACCAGAAAGTAAACCCATCCATCCATCCATCCATTTCCTACCGCTTATTCCCTTTGGGGTCGCGGGGGGCGCTGGTGCCTATCTCAGCTACAATCGGCCGGAAGGCGGATTACACCCTGGACAAGCCGCCACCTTATCGCAGCCAGAAAGTAAACCTTGAAACAAATTAGTGTCAAATAAAAGTCTTTAAAAGCCTTTAGCAACGCCTTGGCCTACAAAAAAAAAACATTTTTTTTCACAATATTTGATCTATTTTATGGAAAAGAAAAAGCAATTAGAAGGTTAATTACAATATTTGAACATGAAACAATAAAATGGATTTTAATTGATGTCTTTACAGTGTTAACAGGGTCAAAGTGTTTGTTTAGTAGTGTAGGGAGGCATATACTTTTCTCTAAAACATAAAATAGAAAATTACTTCCTATCTGACAGGAAATACAGGGTGAGGAACCAGGAAGTCAACATTGAAACAAATTAGTGTCAATAGTCTTTAAAAGCCTTTTATTTTTTTTCCATATTTGATGTATTTTATGCCAGAGAAAAAGCAATTGGAAGGTTAGTTACAATATTTGAACATGAAGCAATAAAATGGGTTTCAAGTTTTAACTGATGTCTTTACAGTTTTAACAGAGTAAAATTGTTTAGTAGTGTATGGAAGCAAAGACTTCTCGTAAACATAAAATACAATAAAAAATATTTGTATTTAAAAAACAGTATTACTTCCTGTCTGACAGGAAGTACAGGGAGAGGAACCATGAAGTAAACCTTGAAACAATTAAAGACCTACTGAAATGAGATTTTCTTATTCAAACGAGGATAGCAGGTCCATTTTATGTGTCATACTTGATCATTTCGCGGTATTGCCATATTTTTGCTGAAAGGATTTAGTAGCGAACATTGACGATAAAGTTGGCAACTTTTGGTCGCTAATAAAAAAGGCTTGCCTGTACCGGAAGTAGCAGACGATATGCGCGTGACATCACGGGTTGTGGAGCTCCTCACATCTTAACATTGTTTACAATCATGGCCACCAGCAGCGAGAGTGATTCGGACAGAGAAAGTGACGATTTCCCCATTAATTTGGGCGAGGATGATAGTTTTGTGGATGAGGAAAGTAAGAGTGAAGGACTAGGAAAAAATAAAAAAATAAAAAAATGAGGGCAGTGTGAGCGATTCAGATGTTATTAGACACATTTACTAGGATAACTCTGCAAAATCTCTTATCTTCTTATTGTGTTACTAGTGTTTTAGTGAGATTATATGGTCATACCTGTACAACCTGAAGGTCGGCCGCGCACCTTTCTTCAGCACCAGTCGACGGGTGGTGGCGATGCCCATCTCTGCCCTTCGCAAGGGACCCTCTTGGAAACACGATCTTTCAAAATGATCGCTGCATAAAACACTGTACTTTGTGTGTGTGGTCCAATCCAACCGTGTTTGCTTGACATCTCTGTTCCATAGTAAAGCTTGACTGTCATCTTTCGGGAATGTAGACAATGAAACACCGGCTGTGTTTGTGTTTCTACGTAAAGGCGGCCGCAATACACCGCTTCCCACCTAAAGGTTTCTTCTTTGACGTCTCTTTTATTCATTGAACAAATTGCAAAAGATTCAGCAACAGAGATGTCCATAATACTGTGGAATTATGCGATGAAAACAGACGACTTATAGCTGGAAAGGGTGCTGGAACCTTTCCCTGCCGTCATGCGTCATCCTACCGCGATGTTTTAGCAGGATACTTCCGCGCGAAATTTAAAATTGCAATTTAGTAAACTAAACCAACCGTATTGGCATGTGTTGCAACGGTAACATTTCATCATTGATATATAAACTATCAGACTGCGTGGTCGCTAGTAGTGGCTTTCAGTAGGCCTTTAAAAGCCTTTTGCAATGCCTTGGCCTACTTTTTTTTTCTTCCATATTTTATGGCAAAGAAAGGTTAATTACAAAATATGAAGATGACATAATAAAATGGGTTTTAATTGATGTCTTTGCAGTAGTAACAGAGTAAAAGTGTTTGGTTAGTAGTGTATAGAGCAGGGGTGCCCATCACGTCGATCGCGAGCTACCAGTCGACCGCGGGGGGTGTGTCAGTCGATCTCCAGCCAGCGTTTTAAAAAAAATAGACCTAAAAATGAGTGATCATCAATCTTCACCAAGACGTCACTTAAATGACATTCACGGTACCGGAGGGTCTTGTGAGATGACGCTGGCTGCTGCAAGATCATTATTATGAAAATATGACCGAGAGGAAGGCGAGAAACACTTTTTATTTCAACAGACTCTCGCACCGTACCTTCCGTCAAAACTCTAAAGGCCGACTTCCTATCTTCACAATAAAAGCCCTGCTTCATGCTGCCTGCGCTAACTAAATAAAGAGTCTCGGAAAACTGGCGTACACAAGCGATCCCTCAGAAAACTGGCGTGCACATCACTTGTGCACGCCAGCTTTCCGAGACTCTTATTTTGTTAGCGCAGGCAGCATGAAGCAGGGCTTTTATTGTGAAGATAGGAAATCAATCAATCAATCAATCAATGTTTGCTTATATAGCCCTAAATCACTAGTGTCTCAAAGGGCTGCACAAACCACCACGACTTCCTCGGTAGGCCCACATAAGGGCAAGGAAAACTCACACCCAGTGGGACGTCGGTGACAATGATGACTATGAGAACCTTAGAGAGGAGGAAAGCAATGGATGTCGAGCGGATCTAACATGATACTGTGAAAGTTCAATCCACAATGGATCCAACACAGTCGCGAGAGTCCAGTCCAAAGAGGATCCAACACAGCAGCGAGAGTCCCGTTCACAGCGGAGCCAGCAGGAAACCATCCCAAGCGTAGGCGGACCAGCAGCGCAGAGATGTCCCCAGCCGATACACAGGCAAGCAGTACATGGCCACCGGATCGGACCGGACCCCCTCCACACGGGAGAGTGGGACATAGAAGAAAAAGAAAAGAAACGGCAGATCAACTGGTCTAAAAAGGGAGTCTATTTAAAGGCTAGAGTATACAAATGAGTTTTAAGGTGAGACTTAAATGCTTCTACTGAGGTGGCATCGCGAACTGTTACCGGGAGGGCATTCCAGAGTACTGGAGCCCGAACGGAAAATGCTCTATAGCCCGCAGACTTTTTTTGGGCTTTGGGAATCACTAATAAGCCGGAGTCCTTTGAACGCAGATTTCTTGCCGGGACATATGGTACAATACAATCGGCAAGATAAGATGGAGCTAGACCGTGTAGTATTTTATACGTAAGTAGTAAAACCTTAAAGTCACATCTTAAGTGCACAGGAAGCCAGTGCAGGTGAGCCAGTACAGGTATATATGTATGTATATATGTATATAAAGGTATATACAGTACAGGTATATATGTATGTATATATGTATATAAAGGTATATACAGTACAGGCGTAATGTGATCAAACTTTCTTGTTCTTGTCAAAAGTCTAGCAGCCGCATTTTGTACCAACTGTAATCTTTTAATGCTAGACATGGGGAGACCCGAAAATAATACATTACAGTAGTCGAGGCGAGACGTAACAAACGCATGGATAATGATCTCAGCGTCTTTAGTGGACAGAATGGAGCGAATTTTAGCGATATTACGGAGATGAAAGAAGGCCGTTTTAGTAACGCTTTTAATGTGTGCCTCAAAGGAGAGAGTTGGGTCGAAGATAATACCCAGATTCTTTACCGTGTCGCCTTGTTTAATTGTTTGGTTGTCAAATGTTAGAGTTGTATTATTAAATAGAGTTCGGTGTCTAGCAGGACCGATAATCAGCATTTCCGTTTTTTTGGCGTTGAGTTGCAAAAAGTTAGCGGACATTCATTGTTTAATTTCATTAAGACACGCCTCCAGCTGACTACAATCCGGCGTGTTGGTCAGCTTTAGGGGCATGTAGAGTTGGGTGTCATCAGCATAACAGTGAAAGCTAATACCGTATCTGCGTATGATGTCACCTAGCGGCAGCATGTAGATGCTGAAGAGTGCAGGGCCAAGGACCGAACCCTGGGGAACTCCACACGTTACCTTAACGTAGTCCGAGGTCACATTGTTATGGGAGACACACTGCATCCTATCAGTAAGATAAGAGTTAAACCAAGACAGGGCTAAGTCTGACATACCAATTCGTGTTTTGATACGTTCTAATAAAATATTATGATCGACGGTATCGAAAGCAGCGCTAAGATCGAGGAGCAGCAACATAGATGACGAATCAGAATCCATCGTTAGCAATAGATCATTAGTCATTTTTGCGTGGGCTGTCTCCGTGGAGTGATTTGCCCTGAAACCGGATTGAAAGGTTTCACATAGCTTGTTAGACGCTAAGTGTTCATTTAACTGCTCCGCAACAATTTTTTCAAGGATTTTTGAAATAAAGGGAAGGTGAGACACCGGTCGGTAATTTACCATGAGGTCAGGATCGAGGTTAGGTCTTTTAAGAAGAGGATGAATAACCGCTTTTTTGAATGCTAGGGGAACAGTGCCCGAGGAGAGTGATAAGTTTATAATATTTAGCACTGATGGACCTAATAATACAAAGAGCTCCTTGATCAGTTTCCCAGGAAGAGGGTCAAGTAAACATGTTGTCTGTTTTATTCCATTTACACGTTTTAACAATTCCTCTAATGTTATTTCCTCAAAACGAGAGAAACTATTTTGGAGGGCAGTATCCGCCGTATATACCATCGTGTCAGTGTTAATAGAACCCCGTTGTAGCTGGGACGCATTGTCTTTAATCTCCTTTCTAATGACTTCAATTTTCTTACTAAAGAATTGCATAAAGTCATCAGCTGAGTGGGTTGAGCTACTGGAAGGAGTCCCTTGTTGGGTTAGCGATGCTACCGTACTAAACAAAAATTTAGGATCGTTTTTATTACGGTGGATGAGATTTGAGTAATATTTAGCTTTAGCTAAGGTAAGCATGTGTTTATAAGTTATTAAACCATCACTCCATGCTTGATGGTGCACCTCAAGTTTAGTCGTGCGCCATTTGCGTTCCAGCTTTCTGCATAATAATTTCTGAGCTCTAGTTTCTTCTGTAAACCACGAGGTGCGCTTTTTTGGAGCCTTTTTTAACTTTAGCGGTGCTATGTTATCAATGGTTTCGCGCAGGGCGTCGTTAAAGTTGTTAGTGAGGTTATCAATAGAGCCCACATACTTTGGGAATGGTGCCATTACCGAGGGCAGTAGGTCAGCAAGAGTTGTCGTTGTGGCTGTATTAATGTTGCGGCTGCTATAGCAGTTATTATTATTATTATTAGTTTGACGAACATGCGTCTGAACCTCGAATTTTATAAGGTAATGATCAGACAATACTTTAGTATACGGGAGTATCGTAACTTTGGAAACGGTGATGCCCCTGACAAGCACTAGGTCTATCGTATTACCGTTGCGATGCGTGGGTTCATTTATTATTTGTGTGAGACCACAGCTATCAATTACAGTCTGGAGCGCTACGCACGGTGGGTCCGATGGGGTATTCATATGGATATTAAAGTCCCCCATTATGATTATATTATCGGCGTGTGTCACTAGATCAGCAACGAACTCTGAGAATTCATTAATAAAGTCCGAATAGGGCCCTGGGGGGCGGTAGATAACAGCCAGGTGTAGAGGCAGCGGTGTGACAGACCTCATAGTAAGCACCTCAAACGATTTATATTTATTATTTATGTTAGGACTAAGGTTAAAGTTTTCGTTGTATATTAGTGCAACCCCCCCACCCCTTTTGAGCGGACGGGCAATATGCGCATGTGTAAAGTTAGGAGGACATGCCTCATTTAGCGCAAAAAAGTCGTTTGGTTTAAGCCAGGTTTCGCTGAGACCGATGACGTTAAGATTGTTGTCTCTGATAATATCATTAACTAACAACGTTTTAGGAGACAATGATCTTATGTTTAAAAAACCTATATTATAGGTAGTGGGCTGTTTTAGGGAGTTTTTGATCAAATTATCCGTAGTAGCAATATTAATAATGTTGTGTTTATTATGCCCAGTGCATTTAGTATAGTTACGACCATATCTAGGAATTGATACGACAGGAATTTTCCGATTGTTTGATTGTTGCTTTGATAAACTGCACGCATCATGGTTAGCCACCTCAGTAATGGGGATTTTCCGATTGTTTGTTTGTTGCTTTGATAAACTGCACGCATCATAGTTAGCCACCTCAGTAACGGGGATTTTCCGATTGTTTGTTTGTTGCTTTGATAAACTGCACGCATCATAGTTAGCCACCTCAGTAACGGAGATTTTCCGATTGTTTGTTTGTTGCTTTGATAAACTGCACGCATCATAGTTAGCCACCTCAGTAACGGGGATTTTCCGATTGTTTGTTTGTTGCTTTGATAAACTGCACGCATCATAGTTAGCCACCTCAGTAAAACACATGTCCAACTCTGAAACACTCAAAGCAGAAAAAACTTGTTCTAATTTAACTGACTCCTTACCCAGACCAGTAGTCTCGCATTTTCCATCTAAATCCGTCTTCGGGATGGAGGAAAGTGGTGTTCTGTGGGGATTAGCCTTCTGCTTTGTTTTTAGCCCCGCTCGGCATCCGCGTTTCCGATCACACCGCTGGCGTCTGCTCCGTAGACGGCCCCCGCTGCTACTAGACTCCCCTGCTTCACAGGCCGCTGGATGTAGCCGCCGATGTATTCCCATGCTAGTTAGCAAGTCTAGCACGCAAGTGTCTATCGGTCCAAAACGGCCCGATGTGTCCACATCCAGAAGTGTCTGGCGGTCGTACGTGATCACGGAGTGACCACGATGTGAGCCAGCCATAAAGTTTGTGGAATTGTCCGGTATTTCTGCCAAATGTTCCATCTTTAGCAGCAGCTCCGCAATGTTGCAGCCCGTTCGGGCGCCGCCATCTTGCTTAAATGTGCAGTCGGCCTTTAGAGTTTTGACGGAAGGGACGGCGCGAAAGTCTGTTGAAATAAAAAGTGTTTCTCGCCTTCCTCTCTGTCATTTTTTCATAATAATGAACTGGCAGCAGCCAGCGTCATCTCACAAGACCCTCGGGTGCCGTGAATGTCAATCAAGCAAGCTACGGAATTTGCCGCCAATGTTTTTCTTGTAAAGTGTATGGAAGCTGGATGAATTAGATGCCAAAAACCAACCACTTTCATGTGGTATTGTACAGAAAGGACAACTTTTTTTCTCCTCCATTTGAAAATGTGGGCGTTATCATCATTACTGTCTGATTCCAATCAATGCAAGTCATCAGAATCAGGTAATACACCAACTTATATTCTTGTCTTTGTGAAAGAAAGACATCTATATGTGTTACACATGCTTGTATTATCATTAAACACATTTAACTTGTTTACAAAAATGTCTCTTTCATAAATAAATAAATATAGATGATATATATAAATGAGGTAGATCCCCTCGAGTTGGTCAATTGAAAAGTAGCTCGCCTGCAGAAAAAGTGTGGGCACCCCTGGTATAGAGGCAAAGACTTATCTTTTCACACACACACACACGCATAAATGCACAGGCACACACACACACATGCACGCACACGCACGTGGTCACTCAGCCAAAGCTTATAGATTGAGCCAAATGGCTTCGGTGTCAGCGTATCCCACGTTTAGAGTGTGGCACCTGACTTGACATTGACACAAATACTCTCTGGGCCATATACTATCACCTCTGCAGACAGATACTTTGTGTGTGTGTGTGCATGTGTGTGTGTAAGCGAGGCGGACAAATTAAATGATAGATTAGATGCTTAATACATAATAAAATCAGCATCATGTCGAGAAATCCAAGTCAACGACCCCGTTTTATGTTCTCGATGCCAATATAACCGCACGCTGCTAGTGTAAACACAATTTTATATTTTTTAAACTACCGATGCACAATTAAGTGTGTTGGTTGTTCTAAGCTACGCACATTGTCGGATTTTCTGTTTTGGAATCGGCCGAGAATATACGGTCGCGCGCAGGTTGATCTAACGGTGTGTCCGGCGACGAGCAGATGTCGCTTCGCTGACAAGCAGCTTCTTTAGCTTTATGAGGCGTGCACCCAGGCAAGGTGATGATGCTTTACCCTTCAGACGAAAGGAAAGGGTGTAAAAATGTAAACAACAAGCACGGTGGATTTACAGCCTGAAGTGGTTCTCACCCTCCCACCCCCCGCTGGTTCTTGTATGTCATCACTTTTAACTACACGTGTGGTAAAGTTGTATCACAGGAAACCACATCAAGCATATCTACTCAGTCTTGATTCATCATGTGTATCTTTACCCCCTCCCTACTTGGAGTGGAGTTGGGGATGTGGGGGGGGTTTAGCAAGCCACCAAAGGTGTTCAACATCTGCTGTCACTGACACTTAGCTTTAAGGAGTCATAATTAAAGGTTCCGACTGAGGGAACACTCTTCAATGTCTATCCGTCTGAACTTAAAGGGGGGTGTGCAGCATTGCAAGTACCCGAGCCCCCACCTTCCAAAGACCACCGTCGTACTCACCCACTCAGACTCTTGAATGGTGAGGACTGTTTCCACACTGACTCCTTAAAAGCCGTCCTTAAAACAGAGTGCGTAAAACCAACTCCCTGTAACAAAAAAAAAAACAAGTCCATGATTCCAGTTCTTTAGAAACAAGACCTTATAACTTGTATTATTCACTCTAGAACAGGGGTCGGCAACCTTTACCTCCCAAAGACCCGTATCACAAAATAAAGAAAACATCCATCCATCCATCCATCATCTTCCGCTTAACCGAGGTCGGGTCGCGGGGGCAGCAGCCTAAGCAGGGAAACCCAGACTTCCCTCTCCCCAGCCACTTCGTCTAGCTCTTCCTGGGGGATCCCGAGGCGTTCCCAAGCCAGCCGGGAGACATAGTCTTCCCAACGTGTCCTGGGTCTTCCCCGTGGCCCTTGGACGTGCCCTAAACACCTCCCTAGGGAGGCGTTCGGGTGACGTCCTGACCAGATGCCCGAACCACCTCATCTGGCTCCTCTCCATGTGGAGGAGCAGCGGCTTTACTTTGAGTTCCTCCCGGATGGCAGAGCTTCTCACCCTATCTCTAAGGGAGAGACCCGCCTCATTTGGGCCGCTTGTACCCGTGATCTTATGTCCTTTCGGTCATGACCCAAAGCTCATGACCATAGGTGAGGATGGGAACGTAGATCGACTGGTAAATTGAGAGCTTTGCCTTCCGGCTCAGCTCCTTCTTCACCACAACGGATCGGTACAACGTCCGCATTACTGAAGACGCCGCACCGATCCGCCTGTCGATCTCACGATCCACTCTTCCCTCACTCGTGAACAAGACTCCTAGGTATTCGAACTCCTCCACTTGGGGCAGGGTCTCCTCCCCAACCTGCATACGGAGTTTTTTTTTTTGCTTTGTGCTATGTATTAACCAGGGGTCTCAGACACGCGGCCCGCACCTTAATATGGAAATTTAATGCTAGCGCGGCCCGTGAGATATAAAGTAATGCCGTTTGACAGCTTCAAACTTGTCAACCCTCCCAAACTTTCCGGGAGACTCCCAGAATCCAGATCAACTATTCACGCGAATGTCTGCTGAATGTCGCCCTTCAACATTAATACGGGGGTTCTAGGCAGGAGCTGCCTTTACCACTCTATCTAGCACAGCCTAGCCACAAGTCGTATGTGGCTTCCTTGAACACACTCAGACGACTGCAACGCATACTTGTTCAACAGCCATACAGGTTACACTGAGAGTTGTGATATATTAAACTTTAACACTCTTACTAATATGCGCCACACTGTGAACCCACACCAAACAAGAATGACAAACACATTTCGGGAGAAATATGTTCAACCCCGCCCACCTCAACCGACGCACGGAGGGGGTGGGGGGGGTGTATATGGTGCTAGCGGGGATGTATAATGTAGCCCGGAAGCGTTAGGGATGCATGGGATTCTGGGTATTTATTCTGTTTTGTTTATGTTGTGTTACAATGCGGATGTTCTCCCGAAATGTGTTTGTCATTCTTGTTTGGTGTGGGTTCACAGTGTGGCGCATATTAGTAAGAGTGTTAAAGTTGTTTATATCACAACTCTCAGTGTAACCTGTATAGCTGTTGAGCAAGTATGCCTTGCAGTCATTTTCGTTTATCAACAGAGGCTGGCACGCAGATAGCAGTGTGCAAAAGCGGACGCGACGACGAGTTTTAGAGGGTTGTAAAGGCATTTCCATCAGGGCACGCCCTCAATATTATCGACTGGGTGAAAATTGGAGAACGTTGGCCCCGAGTGACTGCTGGGAGAAGCATTAAATTCCGGAAATCTCTCGGGATAATCGGGGGCGTCGGCAATTATGCAGCTGAGCCACGTTAGAGTGATCAAAGAGCCGCATGCGGCTCCGGAGCCGCGGGTTGCCAACCCCTGCTCTAGAACCAAGTCTTTAGGATATTCTTATTGAAACAAAACCCTCAAAGTCCAGTCCAAAGAATAGTTCTTAGAACTGAAACATTAAAGTCAATTTCTCAGAATCAAATCCTTTCAACCAACCTTAGATACAATTTATTTATACCCAAATCCTAAGACACAAATCCTTTGGAACAAACCTGTAACGATGACGAGGAAGCATGATGATGCGTGGATTGTTCTTCCGAGATGACAGCAGGAACTCCGGACACAGGGTGCAGGTAAGACAATTATTTATTTGCATAAATAAATCATACAAAAATACATGAACGAACAAAACTAGCAGACACAAGGAGAGCGAGAGTTTGCCGACTGCACACGGGAAGCTAACGGAATAGCTCACAAGGAAACATTAAGACGAGACTTAGTGTACCAAAAATCCCAGGGAACCAACATGACAGTTGCATAAGAGCTAACAAAAGCACCTGACTGACTAAGGCGAAAACCAAGACTAAATAGCACTTTGATTAGTGTCCGGCAGCAGGTGAGCATCCCGAACAAAATCAGAGGCAGGTGAAAACAATCAGCACCCATGACAACCAAGAAAACACAAAACAGTGGTGGTGAAACAGAACTTAAACAACAAGTGAACCAAAACCCAAAATATCCTAACAAAGCTCTTTAACACCACATCCTCAGAATCAAATCATAGAACCATTTCTTAGTTTTCTAAGAAAACAATGTACCGGTACCTAGAAACGGAATGCAGGAACCAACATATTTCAACCAAATTGTTGAAACAAAATAGTGCAAAGTCCTTAGACACATTTTCTTCGATCCAAAAGCAAATTCTGAGAACCGGTAAACTGAACTAAATCCAGACGAGGACATTTTTGCATACTAAACTATCCAGCCATCCATTTTCTATACTGCTTATTCTCATTAGGGTCTTTGACGATGGAGCCTATCCTAACTGACTTTGGGCGAAAGACGGGGTTCACCCTAGACTGGCCATCTACCAATCACAGGGCACATATTGACAAACAGCCATTGACAGTCACATTCACACCTATGGATGATTTAAGGTCAACAATTAACCTGACATACATTTTTTTGGAATGTGGGAGTAAGCAAATTCCACGCAGAGATACCCTAATGGAGGTTTTAACCCAGTTCTCTCGACCGTGCGGCCCTGAAAGCACACTTTGTGCTATAAAATCATTAACACCACATTTTTATAACTAAATCATAAAGACCCGTTCTTTAAACATACACATAGAACACAACCTTTAAAACAACGTCAGTAGAACTAAATCCCCTGAACCACATTGTTGGAACCGAATCCTGAGAAATGAATTCTTTGACCACATTCTCAGAACGGAATCCTAAGAAATGAATCCTTTGAACCACATTCTTAGAACCACATTTTCACAACTAAACATTTTCCAACCACATATACTTGGAAACCCATTCTTAGAACCAAATTCTTATAAATATACAATTTGAACCATACGCGTATGTTGTGTTGACTTCCAGACGGTCAGGTCTCCCACATTATCTATTGATTTAACGACTGGATATTTATACCGACTCAACATCCATTGAACCAATCATCCTGTTTGGGGGTTCCCACATCTCCTGTCTGTTCTCAACATTTCTTCTTTATCCCCAGGTGGGGTCTTTTGAGATTTTGTGGATGTAGGTTTAGATCAGGGGGTGTTGAGAGTTTGTGCAGCCCTTTGAGACACTTGTGATCAAGGACTATACAAATAAAATGTTGATTGATTGAACCAAATTCTTACAACTCAACGCTTGGAACCACATTCTTAAAACCAAATCGTTAGGAATTATAAATTAAAACCACTTTCTTGCAGCCAAATCCTTAGATCTTAAACCTTGGAACCATATTCTTAGAGCCAAATCCTTACGAAAAAATCTTTCAAACCATATATGTTCGGGCTCCAGTACTCTGGAATGCCCTCCCGGTAACAGTTCGAGATGCTACCTCAGTAGAAGCATTTAAGTCTCACCTTAAAACTCATCTGTATACTCTAGCCTTTAAATAGACCTCCTTTTTAGACCAGTTGATCTGCCGCTTCTTTTTTTTCTCCTATGTCCCCCCCCTCCCTTGTGGAGGGGGTCCGGTCCGATGACCATGGATGAAGTACTGGCTGTCCAGAGTCGAGACCCAGGATGGACCGCTCGTCGGGACCCAGGACTGACCGCTCGCCTGTATCGATTGGGGACATCTCTACGCTGCTGATCCGCCTCCGCTTGAGATGGTTTCCTGTGGACGGGACTCTCGCTGCTGTCTTGGATCCGCTTGAACTGGACTCTCGCGACTGTGTTGGATCCATTATGGATTGAACTTTCACAGTATCATGTTAGACCCGCTCCACATCCATTGCTTTTGGTCCCCTAGAGGGGTGGGGGGGGGGGTTTGTTACCATAGCTAGTCATTAGTTTCCACCTGTTTCCCCTAGTCATGCCCCGATCATCAGCCTCTCACACCTGTTCCTAGTTACCACCAGAGTCGAGACCCAGGATGGACCGCTCGTCGGGACCCAGGATGGACCGCTCGCCTGTATCGGTTGGGGACATCTCTACGCTGCTGATCTGCTTGAGATGGTTTCCTGTGGACGGGACTCTCGCTGCTGTCTTGGCTCCGCTTTGAACTGAACTCTCGCGGCTGTGTTGGAGCCACTATGGATTGAACTTTCACAGTATCATGTTAGACCCGCTCCACATCCATTGCTTTCGGTCCCCTAGAGAGGGGGGTTGCCCACATCTGAGGTCCTCTCCAAGGTTTCTCATAGTCAGCATTGTCACTGGCGTCCCACTGGATGTGAATTCTCCCTGCCCACTGGGTGTGAGTTTTCCTTGCCCTTTTGTGGGTTCTTCCGAGGATGTTGTAGTCGTAATGATTTGTGCAGTCCTTTGAGACAATTGTGATTTGGGGCTATATAAATAAACATTGATTGATTGATTGATTGATATTTTTAGAGCCTATTTCTTAGAACTAAATCCCTCGAACCACGTTTGTAGTACCAACTTCTTCATACTGAATCCTTCAAAACCATATTAAAGTCAAGTTAAAGTTAAAGTCCGAACGATAGGTGTGGTGAAATTATCCTCTGTATTTGACCCATCCCCACGTTCACCCCTTGGGAGGTGAGGGGAGCAGTGAGCAGCATCGGTGGCCGTGCTCGGGAATCATTTTGGTGATTTAACCCACAATTCCAACCCTTGATGCTGAGTGCCAAGAAGGGAAGCAATGAGTCCCATTTTTACAGTCTTTGGTATGACTCTGCTGGAGTTTGAACTCAAGACATTCCAGTCTCAGGGCGGACACTCTAACCACACGACCACCAGGCAGGTGATATTCATAAAACCAAGTCTTTACAACTAAATCCTTAGAACCACAATCTTTTATACCAAATTCTTAGAGATAAATGCATTTAGACTAAATTCTTAGAACCAAATCCTAAAACATGAATACCTCAAAGTACTTTTTTTGGGGCCAAATCCTTAGAACTAAATCCTTGGAACCAGATCTGTAAAGCCACAGCTACTAAATATAAAGCTGGAGGTTGCATCAATGAGTGATAGCGGTGTGTGCGCTCTGTATTAATTGCGATGCAGAAGAAGAGTCACAATGACAAATAATCAAACAAGTGCTCTCTCAACAGCATGACCTTTTTAAGAAAAATTGGGCTTGTTTGCGTCAACGTAAAAGTGAGCTGGCTTGATGGACGTTATGCTAACCCGCACGCTGATTGGGAGACGTGTAGGATACTTCTCTTGTTGCCTTATTTGAATGTGACTTTATTAAATGTATTTATATTATCAGTTGGTGCAGCCGGGGCCGGAGCAGGAGGGGATAGAAAGAGAGAAAAAAAAGGAAGACAGAGGGGGAAATTGTGGGGATAAGAGGGGAATTAGACAGAGAGACAAAAACAACAACAGCTAATACAACAATTATAACAACAACAATAGAACAACACCAGCACATACAATTTATACAAATATGATCGTAAAAGTGATAGCAAATAAGCAGTTAGCGAAATAAATAATAACATAGTAATGACAATGAGCATTTTTACACTAAAACTGGAGCAATACAAATACCAATAGAAAAAGCGCTATTGATCCTGAACCAAACCAATAGTTTACCTCTATTATCAAAAATACAGTTGTTCAAATGCAACAATACGTATACATAATGACAGCTAGAAAGATAAATTAAAAAAAAATAAAATAAATGTCCTTACATCACACTCAAATTTATAAGCGCAGGCCAAAATTTACCGCATGCCTTTAGTAAACGCCGGAGTGAGAAGAGGTTTTAAATTAATTAGTCAATTTAAATACGGTAGTCATTTAAATTGACTTTACTTTTTGAAAGAAATTGTACTAAATGGGCACTGAAAAAAGTGCCTGTCCAACTTTTTCCTCGATGCGAAACGTTAAAGGGGGCTGATTTGTCGCCACTCAGCAGTACTTTTCCCGCCTAATGCATTTTTAATATCCTTAATGACAGCAGAAGAATGATGCCATTAAGATTTGAACTCTCCTTCCTGAGAGGACATTTTTTATTTTTTATTTTTCGGGGGGGTAATAATTTAATATAGATTAACGCCCCATGGTAATGAGCAAGGCTGCCACTAAAAAGTAAAAAAAGTCTTTTTTTTTTTTTTTTTTTTAAAGGAAATGATCTTTTATTAAAGCGAGTGTCCATTCTAAGGACGGGGATGATTGTGTCCTCCTGGTAATTTACCTACTGGACCTTGTGTGCTGCTCGAGTGTGAATCAATTTGTAAGGGATAGTTAAATTCCTATAACAACCTCCCTCTTTCTTCACACTTGGCTATCTCACAGCAGCTATTAAAAAAAAAAAAAAAAATCTTATGAAGATGATCAAGAGGAAGGCCACTCGCCTTGGAGGATAAAACGAATGGCTGCGTTCTGTGAATGGACCGACCTCCTTTCCCGTGTATTGTGCATGTGTGACAAGCAAGAGACGAATAAACAAGCGTGGACTTTCAAATGAATAAAACACGAAAAGAAAGGGGAGGGTGTTAGCCTAGGACACTGATATCCTTTGGCAAAACTCTTTTATCATATTCAGCCGAGGAAGAGCCTTTACGTTATTGATTTAGCCGGGGAGGGGGCAAAAAAAAAAAAAAAAAAATTCCCAGAGGCACTAAAAGGAACAGGCAATGATTAATGTCCCTTTCAGAAAAAGAAATTATATGGAATAAATTAAACTAGTGCGGCAGCAAATTGAAAAATAAGGATGTAAATGAGGTCTGAATGCTTAATATCTTATATAAGGGAGAAGAAGAAAGAAAAAAAACGGTCAATGAGGCCCAAAAATGATGAGGGATTTGCCAAAGGAACGCGATATTAGCTCTAATGAGCGAGGCTCCGCGCTGTCAGAATTCACCTGTCAGAAGGGATGCTGGTGAAAAATGAGCAGGAAGGAAGCCTGCAGCAGGAATAAGGAGCCAAGGCATGGAAAATGAGCGTTTTATATACAATATCGTGGCCTCGTTATCGGAGACAAAATACCTGAGCGGCGCGTGTTCAAAAGACTTGCAATCGTTGTGTAAATGTTTGCTTTACGCTACTATACTGTACATCTATTTTCCACAATTTCTGTCACGCCTAGGATATCATGTTTTGTTTTGGTCATGTTATGTTTTGTTTTTTGGACATTCAGTTCTTGCGTTTGCACTTCCTTGTTTTCTTGGTTTCCATAGTAACTCATTAGTTTCCACCTTGTCTCCAAGTCACGCCCCGGTCCTCAGTTCTCACACCTGCTAATCATTATCATAGTCATTATTTAAGCCATTCTGTTTCTGTCTTCGTCCTGGCAACTTTACCTGACCTACCAATGTACCTACACAATCCCGTATTCATCTGCTTCATGCCTTGCTGTTCGTTTTTGTCCACGCCAAGAAAGTTTTGTATTTATGCCTCAGTGCAAGTTTTGTTTTTTCATGCCACAGTGCAAGTGTTTTTGGTTTCATGTTTGTAGTTTGTAGCATTTATGCAAGTCTTTTGTTTTTTTCATTAGCCAAGTTTGTTTTCCGCCCTCGTGCGCGGCCTTTGTTTGCCTTTCTGTAGTTTTGTTAGAATATTAATAAATATGTACCCACGTTCACGCCTGGCTCGTGCCAATCATCCTTTGCGTTGGAAAAACAAAATATCCCAAAGTCCAAGTCCACTTTTACTCCAACATTTGTAAACCTTATTTCCATATGAGTTGGGAGATTGTGTTAGATGTAAATATAAACAGAATACAATGATTTGCAAATCATTTTCAAGCCATATTCAGTTGAATATGCTACAAAGACAACATATTTCATGTTCAAACTGATAAACATTTGTTTTTGTGCAAACAATCATTAACTTTAGAATTTGATGCAAGCAACACGTGACAAACAAGTTGGGAAAGGTGGCAATAAATTCTGATAAAGTTGAGGAATGCTCATCAAACACTTATTTGGAACATCCCACAGGTGTGCAGGCTAATTGGGAACAGGTGGGTGCCATGATTGGGTATAAAACCAGCTTCCCAAAAAATGCTCAGTCCTTCACAAGAAAGGATGGGGCGAGGTACACCCCTTTGTCCACAACTGTGTGAGCAAATAGTCAAACAGTTTAAGAACAACCTTTCTCAAAGTGACATTGCAAGAAATTTAGGGATTTCAACATCTACGCTCCATAATATCATCAAAAGGTTCAGAGAATCTGGAGAAATCACTCCACGTAAGCAGCATGGCCGGAAACCAACATTGAATGACCGTGACCTTCGATCCCTCAGACGGCACTGCATCAAAAACCGACATCAATCTCTAAAGGATATCACCACATGGGCTCAGGAACACTTCAGAAAACCACTGTCACTAAGCACAGTCCGTCGCTACATCTGTAAGTGCAAGGTAAAGTTCTACTATGCAAAGCGAAATCCATTTATCAACAACATCCAGAAACGCCACCAGCTTCTCTGGGCCCGAGATCATCTAAGATGGACTGATGCAAAGTGGAAAAGTGTTCTGTGGTCTGACAAGTCCACATTTCAAATTGTTTTTGGAAATATTCGACATCTTGTCATCCGGACCAAAGGGGAAGCGAACCATCCAGACTGTTATCGACGCAAAGTTCAAAAGCCAGCATGTGTGATGGTATGGGGGTGCATTAGTGCCCAAGGCATGGGTAACTTACACATCTGTGAAGGCACCATTAATGCTGAAAGGTACATACAGGTTTTGGAGCAACATATGCTGCCATCATTTTCATGGACGCCCCTGCTTATTTTTGCAAGACAATGCCAAGCCACATTCAGCACGTGTTACAACAGCGTGGCCCCATAAAAAAAGAGTGAGGGTACTTCCCTTGCCAGCCTGCAGTCCAGACCTTTCTCCCATGGAAAATGTGTGGCGCATTATGAAGCGTAAAATACGACAGCGGAGACCTCGGACTGTTGAACGACTGAAGCTCTACATAAAACAAGGAAGGGAAAGAATTCCACTTTCAAAGCTTCAACAATTAATTTCCTCAGTTCCCAAACGTTTATTGAGTGTTGTTAAAAGAAAAGGTGATGTAACACAGTGGTGAACATGCCCTTTCCCAACTACTTTGGCAAGTGTTGCAGCCATGAAATTCTAAGTTAATTATTATTTGCAAAAAATATAAAGTTTATCAGTTTGAACATCAAATATCTTGTCTTTGTAGTGCATTGAACTGAATATGGGTTGAAAAGGATTTGCAAATCATTGTATTCTGTTTATATTTACATCTAACACAATTTCCCAACTCATATGGAAACGGGGTTTGTAATATTTTGTACAGCTCACTATTACCATTTAAAACAAGCATGACTTACATTATGATAGCTAATTGACTTTGTAATGGGTTGGTTGCACTGTTGGTCGATCAAAATTTTACATGAATAAGTACGGCAGTCATCGAAATCAGACGTTTAAAAAAAAAAAGTGTCAATAAAATAGAGATGCATGGTCCTGGGCAACAATGCTATCCTGTAAGTATTGAGCAAGTTAAACAGAGTGCTTTGGAATGTCTCCATGTCACACTTGACCTTTTTTTTTTTTTTACTGTGTCCCGCAATGATAATAACAATAATAGACCTGTTTTTCTAACGGCATGGACGACAAGAGTGGAAATGGTTCACGCCGTTTTATACGCTAATACCTGCCCATGATGTTGTTTGTACTTTACATCCCTGCCAGTACTTAACATTTGCACTCCATTTTGTCGGTCAAGGCCCAGTGAGTATGTACAACAATTTCATTTGCGCTGTAGGCTTCCCCTCAGCGTTTTTTAATGCTGTCGACTGAGTACACATCTCGTGTGTGTGTTAGTGTTTGTATACATCCTATACATATATACATATACATATATAGATACATATATATACATACATAAATATACATACCTATATATATATACATACATATATATAAATATATATACACACACATAAATATACATACCTATATATATATATATACATATATACATACATAAATATACATATATATATACATACATAAATATACATACCTATATATATATACATATATACATACATATATACATATATATATATATATATATATACATATATACATACATATATACATATATACATACATACATATATACATATATATACATACATACATATATACATATATATACATACATATATACATACATATATATATATATATATATATATATATATATATATATATATATATATATATATATATGTAGGTGTGGGAAAAAATCACAAGACTACTTGAAGTAGTCTTGTGATTTTTTCCCACACCTACATATTGCGCTCTACCACGGTATCGAGCACTATTCTGTGGATAATCCAATCAAGACATCCATCCATCATCTTCCGCTTATCCGAGGTCGGGTCGCGGGGGCAGCAGCCTAAGCAGGGAAACCCAGACTTCCCTCTCCCCAGCCACTTCGTCTAGCTCTTCCCGGGGGATCCCGAGGCGTTCCCAGGCCACCCGGGAGACATAGTCTTTCCAACGTGTCCTGGGTCTTCCCCGTGGCCTCCTACCGGTTGGACGTGCCCTAAACACCTCCCTAGGGAGGCGTTCGGGTGGCATCCTGACCAGATGCCCGAACCACCTCATCTGGCTCCTCTCCATGTGGAGGAGCAGCGGCTTTACGTTGAGTTCCTCCCGGATGGCAGAGCTTCTCACCCTATCTCTAAGGGAGAGACCCAAACTCATTTGGGCCGCTTGTACCCGTGATCTTGTCCTTTCGGTCATGACCCAAAGCTCATGGCCATAGGTGAGGATGGGAACGTAGATCGACCGGTAAATTGAGAGCTTTGCCTTCCGGCTCAGCTCCTTCTTCACCACAACGGATCGATACAACGTCCGCATTACTGAAGACGCCGCACCGATCCGCCTGTCGATCTCACGATCCACTCTTCCCCCACTCGTGAACACGACTCCTAGGTACTTGAACTCCTCCACTTGGGGCAGGGTCTCCTCCCCAACCCGGAGATGGCACTCCACCCTTTTCCGGGCGAGAACCATGGACTCGGACTTGGAGGTGCTGATTCTCATTCCGGTCGCTTCACACTCGGCTGCGAACCGATCCAGTGAGAGCTGAAGATCCCGGCCAGATGAAGCCATCAGGACCACATCATCTGCAAAAAGCAGAGACCTAATCCCGTGGCCACCAAACCGGAACCCCTCAACGCCTTGACTGCGCCTAGAAATTCTGTCCATAAAAGTTATGAACAGAATCGGTGACAAAGGACAGCCTTGGCGGAGTCCAACCCTCACTGGAAACGTGTTCGACTTACTGCCAGCAATGCGGACCAAGCTCTGACACTGATCATACAGGGAGCGGACTGCCACAATAAATCAGTCCGGTACCCCATACTCTCTGAGCACTCCCCACAGGACTTCCCGAGGGACACGGTCGAATGCCTTCTCCAAGTCCACAAAGCACATGTAGACTGGTTGGGCAAACTCCCATGCACCCTCAAGAACCCTGCCGAGAGTATATAGCTGGTCCACAGTTCCACGACCAGGACGAAAACCACACTGTTCCTCCTGAATCCGAGGTTCGACTATCCGGCGAAGCCTCCTCTCCAGTACACCTGAATAAACCTTACCGGGAAGACTGAGGAGTGTGATCCCACGATAGTTGGAACACACCCTCCGGTCCCCCTTCTTAAAGAGAGGGACCACCACCCCGGTCTGCCAATCCAGAGGTACCGCCCCCGATGTCCACGCGATGCTGCAGAGTCTTGTCAACCAAGACAGCCCCACAGCATCCAGAGCCTTAAGGAACTCCGGGCGGATCTCATCCACCCCCGGGGCCTTGCCGCCGAGGAGCTTTTTAACTACCTCAGCGACCTCAGCCCCAGAAATAGGAGAGTCCACTACAGATTCCCCAGGCACCGCTTCCTCAAAGAAAGACGTGTTGGTGGGATTGAGGAGGTCTTCGAAGTATTCCCTCCACCGATCCACAACATCCGCAGTCGAAGTCAGCAGAACACCATCCGCACCATACACGGTGTTGATAGTGCACTGCTTCCCCTTCCTGAGGCGGCGGACGGTGGTCCAGAATCGCTTCGAGGCCGTCCTGAAGCCGTTTTCCATGGCTTCCCCGAACTCTTCCCATGTCCGAGTTTTTGCCTCCGCGACCGCTGAAGCTGCACACCGCTTGGCCTGTCGGTACCTGTCCACTGCCTCCGGAGTCCTATGAGCCAAAAGGACCCGATAGGACTCCTTCTTCAGCTTGACGGCATCCCTCACCGCTGGTGTCCACCAAGGAGTTTTAGGATTGCCGCCCCGACAGGCACCAACAACCTTGCGGCCACAGCTCCGATCTGCCGCCTCGACAATAGAGGTGCGGAACATGGTCCACTCGGACTCAATGTCCCGCACCTCCCTCGTGACATGTTCAAAGTTCTCCCGGAGGTGTGAATTGAAACTCTCTCTGACAGGAGACTCTGCCAGACGTTCCCAGCAGACCCTCACAATGCGCTTGGGCCTGCCAGGTCTGTCCGGCATCCTCCCCCACCATCGCAGCCAACTCACCACCAGGTGGTGATCGGTAGAAAGCTCCGCCCCTCTCTTCACCCGAGTGTCCAAAACATAAGGCCGCAAATCCGATGACACAACTACAAAGTCGATCATGGAACTGCGGCCTAGGGTGTCCTGGTGCCAAGTGCACATATGGACACCCTTATGTTTGAACATGGTGTTTGTTATCGACAAACTGTGACGAGCACAAAAGTCCAATAACAAAACACCACTCGGGTTTAGATCCGGGCGACCATTCTTCCCAATCACGCCTCTCCAGGTTTCACTGTCGTTGCCAACATGAGCGTTGAAGTCTCCCAGTAGTACAAGGGAATCACCCGGAGGAGCACTTTCCAGTACTCCCTCGAGTGTACCCAAAAAGGGTGGGTATTCTGAACTGCTGTTTGGTGCGTAAGCACAAACAACAGTCAGGACCCGTCCCCCCACCCGAAGGCGAAGGGAAGCTACCCTCTCGTCCACTGGGTTGAACTCAAACGTGCAGGCTTTGAGCCGGGGGGCAACCAGAATTGCCACCCCAGCCCGTCGCCTCTCACTGCCGGCAACGCCAGAGTGGAAGAGGGTCCAGTCCCTCTCGAGAGAACTGGTTCCAGAGCCCTTGCTGTGCGTCGAGGTGAGTCCGACTATATCCAGCCGGAACTTCTCTACCTCGCGCACTAGCTCAGGCTCCTTCCCCCCCAGTGAGGTGACGTTCCACGTCCCAAGAGCTAGCTTCTGTAGCCGAGGATCGGACCGCCAAGTGCCCTGCCTTCGGCTGCCGCCCAGCTCACAATGCACCCGACCTCTATGGCCCCTCCTATGAGTGGTGAGCCCATTGGAGGGATGACCCACGTTGCCTCTTCGGGCTGTGCCCGGCCGGGCCCCATGGGAACAGGCCCGACCACCAGGCGCTCGCCATCGTG
>NC_084618.1:68916622-68924122 GCF_033978795.1 Nerophis ophidion
TTTGTGGGTTCTTCCGAGGATGTTGTAGTCGTAATGATTTCAATCAATCAATCAATCAATCAATCAATCAATCAATGTTTATTTATATAGCCCCAAATCACAAATGTCTCAAAGGACTGTACAAATCATTACGACTACAACATCCTCGGAAGAACCCACAAAAGGGCAAGGAAAACTCACACCCAGTGGGCAGGGAGAATTCACATCCAGTGGGACGCCAGTGACAATGCTGACTATGAGAAACCTTGGAGAGGACCTCAGATGTGGGCAACCCCCCCCCCCCCCCCCCCCCTCTAGGGGACCGAAAGCAATGGATGTCGAGCGGGTCTAACATGATACTGTGAAAGTTCAATCCATAGTGGCTCCAACACAGCCGCGAGAGTTCAGTTCAAAGCGGATCCAAGACAGCGGCGAGAGTCCCGTCCACAGGAGACCATCTCAAGCGGAGGCGGATCAGCAGCGTAGAGATGTCCCCAACCGATACAGGCGAGCGGTCCATTCTGGGTCCCGACGAGCGGTCCATCCTGGGTCTCGACTCTGGTGGTAACTAGGAACAGGTGTGAGAGGCTGATGATCGGGGCGTGACTAGGGGAAACAGGTGGAAACTAATGACTAGCTATGGTAACAAACAAAAAACCAGGAAGTGAAAAAAACGGAACAAGAGTCCAGAAAACAAAACATGATCAAACATAAAACCGGATTTACAGGCGTGACAAATATCATCAAAAAGTTCAGAGAATCCGGAGAAATCCCTCCACGTAAGCGGCATGGCCGGAAACCAACATTGAATGACCGTGACCTTCGATCCTGTATCAAAAACCGACATCAATCTCTAAAGGATATCACCACATGGGCTCAGAAAACCACTGTCATTAAATACAGTTTGTCGCTACATTTTTTTATATTTACATCTAACACAATTTCCCAACTCATATGGAAACGGGGTTTGGATCTTACTGAGATCATTTAGGACCAAAGCACTTAAAACAAGTAAAACGCTCAAACATAAAATCTGCTTGGAGACAGAAAATTAGCAGATATCACCCTTACTTGAGATATTTAATCTTACTTAGATTTTAAGGTTTTTTTTTAGCTCCGCCTGCCCGCGCTCGGCTTAAATACAGGATTGGACATTGAAATGGTTTCACTTGTGACAGGCCTGCTGTGACAGAATAACACATTGTGCTGAACAAATAGTCCATGGAGGCTGCCCCCCCGGTCCCTGGAGTCATCATCCTGCAACAAAACCTTCCCTCAAGCTCTGTTTTTGTGTAAAAAAAAAAAGCTTGTTCCAGTATGGAAGCATATTGGCCTTGTTGCAGCAAATTAAACGCTAATTCCCGAAGGGTGTCAGGACACTGCAGACTTCAACCACGACGAATAAAAACCTGAAAATATCCACCAACGTCCACTGCAGAGGACATACAGTGCAAGCGGATGACGTCACCAAGGGAACATCTGCCGACACAAGCTCTTTCTGTATAAAAAAAAAAAAAAAAAAGCTCCCAAAAGCTGCTCTCTAATCAACCAAGCGTGCTCCCTCCCTCTGAAAGAATAGGAAGACATTATTCAGCTTCCCCCCACCCCTCTTCTGATCTCGAGGCCACGACAAAGCGTGTGCAAGCCACGGCCGACTGACTCGAGCAGGAAGAAAGTTTAAAAAAAAAAAAAAAACAATATAAAGGAGGGGACACAATGTGCTCTTGTTGGTGGCCGCGGAACCCCCCCAGGCCGAGGAGCAAGGCACCACGGTGGCGCTTCAGGTGGCGCCTCAACCGCGGTGGCCCCCCCGACTCAGGTCGGACACCCTGAACCTCAACGCCTTTTTCAGGTCAGGTGGCGAAAAAAAAAGGAAAAGCTGGTGAAATATAATGACTCATTGTCATCCTCCAATTAAAATGTGTCTCCATGTTTTGGATAAGAGTAAAAAAAAAACAACAACAAAAAACCTGGTAAAAACTTTAAAAATGCATTTTCTGCTAGAACCGGCGTCCACAGTGGTGGACATTTGTGTTTTGCATGACAGTTTTTTTTTTCTTCTTCCTAAAATGTAACTTTGACAAACAAAAGTCCACTACAGAGGACGCTGGCTCTCAGAAAAACTACAATTTTTGTTTATCAAATCCCCCAAAAAATGTCCAGTAATATGCTTTAATGGTCAAACTGCTTTTTATTTTTATTTTAAAATATGAAAAAAACAAACACTTGGATTTTATTTATTTAATTTACAAAAAAAAATACCTCAAATGTGACCTATATTTTTATGAAATAAATTAAAGTACTTTCTGAATTAAATGATAAAATAAGTATCATATTTTTTTTTTTGTGGAACAGATTGTTATGTTCAAAGGGAAGGAGGCGACAACCAGGACAGAACTGCGGTTCTTTCAAGGTTTATTTTAAACCTTTGATAAATATATGACATGTGTATGCTACTCTAAGTGAATGAGTGTGACTATGTGTAATATTAATAATGTAAATGTTACCCAGGGTTGTTGTCTGTGAGTGTTGGTTGTAATCTTTCGTCGAATCACGTGGGGCAAGACGAAGAGGCAGTTCGTGGACAGGCAATGGGTCGTGGGGAGGAGCGAGGCAGTGTAGTCTGGGTCCGAGCAGGGAGGTCGTGGATCGAGGAGGGCAGTCAGGAATCCGGTTGGATGTCGAAGGACAAGGCTTGATCACGGAAGGCAGGGGAGTCACTGTGAACACACAAAGAGACATGAACCAGGGATACACAGAGAGAGAGCAAAGCAAAGGTGAGGAAATCACGGGGAAGGGGATGCCAGACGTGAAGCTTACGGGAAGGTTAGCGACGTTCTGGCAAAGGTTCCTTGGGTCTGCTGGTCTTTATGCCGCTCCCTTTCATCAAGTTCAGGTGTGTCGATTGTTGATTGACCACAGGCTTGTTGCTGCGCAGGCGTGCTGCCCTCAGCACGAGTGGGGACAAGTCTGAGTGCGCTGTCAAAGGAGGCGCATCTTGGCGCGCTGTCAGCAGAGGCGGCCGCAGCTCCAGCCGCCGAGGAAACGCGGGTTCGACTCCGTGTCATGACAGTACCTCCCCCCTTATGCGAGGCCCCCGACGAGCGCCGGGGAGCATCAGGATTGGCACGGTAGAAATCCTCCAGAAGAGAGGGGTCGGCAAGATAGGAGGCAGGCACCCAAGATCTGTCTTCCGGCCCATATCCATCCCAGTCCACCAGATAAACGAGCCCCCTACCTTGTCGACGGACCCTGAGTATTTCCTTGACCGTCCAAACCTGATCTCCATTCGGCAAGAACCTCGAGGGTGGAGGGGCAGGGGTAGCAGGGGACAGAGAACTCTCCGCTACCGGCTTAATCTGGGACACATGGACCACTGAGTGCCGCTTGACAGAGGGTGGAAGAGCCAATTTGACAGACACAGGATTTATGATGGACAAGATGGCAAAAGGACCAACGTAACGTGGCGCCAATTTTCTAGATGGTACCTGGAGGCTGAGGTCCTTTGTGAGTAGCATAACTTGTTGTCCTGGCTGATACGACGGTGCTGGAATGCGATGACGGTTGGCGTTGCGGCACATCTTCTCAGAGGCCCTCTTTAAGGCCGCACGAGCGGCTCTCCACACCCTCTGACACCGCCTAATATGAGCCCTAGTCGAGGGCACAGCGATTTCCAGTTCCTGTTGGGGAAACAAGGGGGGTTGATAACCCAACGAGCACTCAAATGGAGACATGCCGGTAGCGGAGCTCTTCAAGGAGTTATAGGAAAACTCCACCCAAGGCAAATATTTGCTCCAGGACGTAGGTTGATGACTGGCGACACAGCGTAGCATGGTCTCCAAGCTTTGGTTCGCCCTCTCAGCCTGCCCGTTGCTCTGGGGATGGTATCCCGATGTGAGGCTGACCGAGGCCCCGATTCCCTTGCAGAAGGCTCTCCATATTTGTGATGTAAACTGAGGGCCTCGGTCAGAGACGATATCCACCGGGATACCATGTTGCTTGACGACGTGTTGTGTGAGAAGCTCAGACGTTTCTGAGGCAGAAGGTAACTTGCGGAGCGGAATGAAGTGGGCTGCTTTGGAAAAACGGTCAACAATAGTTAAGATGGTGGTGTTACCTCTAGATGCTGGAAATCCCGTGACGAAATCCAGAGCAATGTGTGACCAAGGACGGGCAGGAATGGAGAGAGGGTGAAGGAGACCAGCAGGAGGCCTGTGTGACGTCTTGCTACGGGCACAAGTAGAACAAGCAGCGATGAACTCACGAGTGTCTTTGGCCATGGATGGCCACCAAAAACGTCTTCGCAGCAGTGATAGGGTTCGTTGAAAACCTGGATGGCAAGAAAACAGGCTGGAATGCCCCCAATCCAGGATTCTGGGTCGTAGCTCCTGATGGACAAACAGCTTGTTGGGTGGTCCACCTCCTGGTCCTGGATTGGAACGCAGCGCAGATTTTACCAGGTCCTCCACCTTCCAGGTTACCATCCCCACAATACGAGTGGGAGGAAGGATGGGTTCCGCCTCTGACGGACAGGTGGACTCTCTTACAAATAACCGGGATAGAGCGTCAGCCTTAGTGTTCTTGGAACCTGGTCTGAAAGAGAGCACGTAATTGAAGCGGGAGAAAAATTGCTGCCACCTTGCCTGGCGATTGTTGATTCTTTTTGCAGCTCGGATGTGCAGAAGGTTGCTGTGGTCGGTCAGAATCTGGAACTGGTGTCTAGCTCCTTCCAGCCAGTGTCTCCATTCCACCAGGGCCTCGTGGACCACCAATAACTCTCTATTCCCAGCATCATAGTTCTGTTCGGCCTGAGTCAGACGTCTAGAGAAGAAGGCAACAGGGTGAATCAAATTGTCACTCTTGGATCTTTGAGAGAGAATAGCCCCAATCCCCGAGTCTGAGGCGTCCACCTCAACCAAGAAGGCAGTGTCCAAGTCGGGGTGAACTAGAATGGGGGCGGAAACAAAACGCTCCTTTAGTTCCTCAAAGGCCTTCCTAGCCAAAAGAGTCCACACGAAAGGCACGTTTGTAGACGTGAGAGCGTGGAGCGGTGCCGCAACCCTACTGAAGTTCTGGATGAATCGTCGGTAGAAGCTGGCAAAGCCGAGGAACCTCCGAAGTTCCGTCCTTGTGGTTGGTTGCGGCCACTTCACCACGGCCTCCACCTTCTTCGGGTCGGGTCTTATATGACCCCTTTCGACCACAAATCCCAGGAATTCAACCGAAGAGGAGTGGAAGCAGCATTTTTCTGCCTTAACAAATAGACAATTTTCCAAGAGGCGTTGCAGGACACGTCGGACATGTTGCTGGTGATCAGAGAGGTTACGGGAGAAAATCAGAATATCGTCAAGGTACACAACCACGAATTGATCCAGCATGTCACGGAGGATGTCGTTAACTAGTGTTTGAAAAACTGCAGGTGCGTTAGTAAGTCCAAAAGGCATTACCCGATACTCATAATGCCCCATATGGGTGTTGAAGGCAGTTTTCCACTCGTCTCCCTTTCTGATACGTACCAGGTGATAGGCGTTCCGAAGATCCAGTTTGGTGAATATGGTTGCAGGTGCCAAGGACTCAAAGGAAGAGTTGAGTAGCGGAAGAGGGTACTTGTTTTTGATGGTAATGTTGTTGAGGTGACGGTAATCAATGCAGGGCCGAAGTGACCCGTCCTTCTTGGCCACAAAAAAGAATCCCGCCGCCAGTGGAGACTTGGACGGGGTAATTATGCCCGTGGCAAGACCCTCCGAAATATACTTCCTCATGGCCTCCTTCTCTGGAAGAGACAAACTGTAAAGGCGACTAGACGGCAGGGTAGCGTTAGGGAGTAATTCAATGGCACAGTCATAGGGCCTATGAGGGGGTAGTCCCAGAGCACGTACCTTACTGAAGACCTCAGCTAGGTCGTGATAGCAAGCAGGAACCAGGGATAGATCAGCCTTGGGAGTCGGGGTAGTGGATTGGCGGACCGGTGGGGATGCCGACCCAAGACAGTTGGCCATGCATGGTGTGCCCCAAGCTAGGATTCTGCCGGAAGTCCAGGAAATATGGGGATTGTGGTGACGAAGCCAAGATCTTCCAAGCACAAGTGGGGCTACTGGAGCCTCCAGCACCCATAGGCTGATGGTCTCCTTATGGTTACCAGAAATGGTCATGGAAAGGGGCTCCGTGCGGTATTTGATGGGGCCCAATGGCCGTCCATCCAGGGCCTGTGCTGGCAGCGTCTTGTCCAGGAAGATCAAGGGAATGCCCATCTGCCGGGCGAACTTGTAGTCCAAAAGACTTTCGTCAGCTCCAGAGTCCACAAATGCCTGTACTTGAATGCTCCTCTTGTCCCAGGCCAGAATAGTGGGGAGCAGTATGTCTGGATTTTCTTCATTACGGGGGAATAAGGTATGGTTCACCTGGATAGTAGTGGTATTAGAGGAACGGTCTGGTTCCACTTCTGCCTTGAAGGTAGGCAGAGTTTGGCTCCTGGAGGCAGCTCTCTGGTCTCGCTCTGCTGCTCGCTCACAAAGTCTTAAGTCAAATTGGAGGGCCAGTTCAATGAGGTCTTTGCAGGAAAGAGGTCTGTCTCTCAGCAGACCATCTTTAATCTCTTCAGAGAGGCCGCGACGGAATGCGCTTTGGAGTGCCCTGTCCCCCCAACCGCTGTCCGCCGCCAGGGTCCGGAATTCCAGGGTATAGGCTGCCACGGAACGTGAGCCCTGTGAGATGGAGTGCAGACGTCCGGCCGCGTCTCCCCCATCCTTGGGGTGATCAAAAACAGCCTGAAATTCCACACGGAATGCAGAATAGTCGGAGTTGAGCCCCATGGTCCTGTCGACTGCGGCAGTAGCCCACTTGAGAGCCGGGCCGGAAAGCAAAGAAAATATAAATGCAATCTTGGCACCATCGGAGGAATAGCGGGAGGGCTGGTGACGAAAGATGAGGTCACATTGTACCAAAAACCCTCGACATAGTTCAAAGTCCCCCTCAAAGGGTCTAGGGCTGGCAATTCTGGGCTCTCGTTCCAGAATACTGTGTTCAGGTCTTCTGACTGGAGAAGCATGTGGGGGTTCCACAGGTCCTGGACTGGCCCCAGGGCACATGTTGTCCAGTCTGGAATGTAGTCGGGTAAAGTCTCTCTCTAATTTGTCCTCAAGGGCAGAAAAACGAACCTGATGTTCGCTAACCACGGAGCTAAGGATTGCCAGGTCGGAGGATCTGGATGTCCGGGGCTGGGGCTTACCGTTGTCACCTGGTTCCGACATGTTGTTGGCCAGAACGTACTGTTATGTTCAAAGGGAAGGAGGCGACAACCAGGACAGAACTGCGGTTCTTTCAAGGTTTATTTTAAACCTTTGATAAATATATGACATGTGTATGCTACTCTAAGTGAATGAGTGTGACTATGTGTAATATTAATAATGTAAATGTTACCCAGGGTTGTTGTCTGTGAGTGTTGGTTGTAATCTTTCGTCGAATCACGTGGGGCAAGACGAAGAGGCAGTTCGTGGACAGGCAATGGGTCGTGGGGAGGAG
>NC_084618.1:68929122-68984122 GCF_033978795.1 Nerophis ophidion
AACACATTTAACTTGTTTACAAAAATGTCTCTTTCATAAATAAATAAATATAAATGATATATATAAATGAGGTAGATCCCCTTGAGTTGGTCAATTGAAAAGTAGCTCGCCTGCAGAAAAAGTGTGGGCACCCCTGCTCTAGATCATGGGTGTCAAACTCTGGCTCGCGGGCCAAAACTGGCCCGCCGTGTAATTTAATTTGGCCCTTGAGACAATATCAATTTAGCATTCGAGCTGGCCCGCGGTGTTATACATCGTCGGTGCCGCTGTAACACCGCATTCACCGCTAATACTCATACTTGCCAACCCTCCTAATTTTCCCGATAGACTCCCGAAGTTCAGTCCCCCTCCCGAAAATCTCCCGGGGCAACCATTCTCCCGAATTTTTACCGATTTCCACCCGGACAACTATATTGGGGGCGTGCATTTAAGGCACTGCCTTTAGCGTTCTCTACACTCTGTCGTCACGTCCGCTTTTCCTCCATACTAACAGCGTGTCACATAATATTTGTGGCTTTTACACACACACACAAGTGAAGGCAAGGCATACTTGGTCAACAGCCATACAGGTCACACTGAGGGTGGCCGTATAAACAACTTTAGCACTGTTACAAATATGCGCCACACTGTGAACCCACGCCAAACAAGAATGACAAACACATTTCGGGTGAACATCCGCACCGTAACAGAACAAATACCCAGAACCCCTTGCAGCACTAACTTTTCCGGGAAACTTCCAGCAAACTGACCAATCATTAACGTTTTATTCATGCATTTTCTCTTGCTACTTCAAGGCTTGAATGTTTGGTTCATTCATTATTGTTATTTTATTTTCAAATTTATTATTAGCCTATGGAAAAAAAATGATATTTACCTCAGAAGATTGCAAATACAAAAAAAGGCATTATATTTTTATTTACATTTTATTTGATATGCCATTGATATTTTTTTTAATTATTATTATTATTATTTGAAACTGGGTTTTGCATGTCACTAAAGTTATATAAGCCTTGCTTGTTCAATATTTAATGCAAAACTTGTTTGGGTCCCTATTAGAAGGTTCATTTGTTCAACCTTGGCTTTGTTCCGTTTCAAATGTTGGCCCACTCTGTATTTGAGTTTGACACCCCTGATCTAGAGCATGTCCCAAATTCCAAACTGCTTGTTTTGAGGCACGTTAAATAAAAACAATGCACTTTGTGACTTCAATAATAAATATGGCCGTGCAATGTTGGCATTTTTTTTTTCTCCATAACTTGAGTTGATTTATTTTTGAAAACTTTGTTACATTGTTTAATGCATCCAGCTGGGCATCACAACTAAATCAGGCATAATAATGTGTTGATTCCACGACTGCATATATATATCGGTATCGGTTGGTATCGGAATCGGTAATGAAGAGTTGGACAATATCGGCAAAAAAGCCATTATCAAAATTGCTTATGAGGGATATTCTAAAAGTTACTATATTGTTTACATTCAGAGCGGCCATCCGAGGTGAGAATGCTCCGACTTTCCGTGTAAAAATTCCGATCTTGTGCAGTGTTTCAATTTTGACGAGGATGTCATAAATTCCGACAAAAACGTTAGTAACGTTGTTACTTTTACTTGTAACGACTAATCTAATTCATTACTTTTAGGTCTGTTACAAGGCCGTTGACGATAGTTTGATGTAACGTAAAACGCAACTTTTGATGTGTTTTTATGTCAACAATTAATTGATACTTTTATTATTAGATTGCACAGTATAGTACATATTATTAGTAGATTGCACAGTATAGTACATATTATTATTAGATTGCACAGTATAGTACATATTATTAGTAGATTGCACAGTACAGTACATATTATTAGTAGATTGCACAGTACAGTACATATTCCGTACAATTGACCACTAAATGGTAACACCCCAATAAGTTGTTCAACTTGTTTAAGTCGGGTTGGTCCATGACACAGCAGACAACAAACGTACACGATGGGAATAGTCGTGAACGGCAAATCAATGATCGAAGTGAAAAAACTCACCATCCAAGCAATACCCCGTTTGTTGACAAAACGATACGGCAGCCATCGAAGCACACTCAATCCATTTAATAATGCAGAGGGAATATGATCCGGTGAAAAGGTTCAAAAGAATTAGCGTCAGCTTCGTTGGAAACCCTCGATGATGTCACACATCACTCGGCAACAGGCCCCGCCTTTTAAAAAGCACACGCCCTCAAACTACGCTCCCATATAAATTGTCTATTAACCGCATATGCAAGATATTTGATATATTTTATTTGAAGTAACGCATTACTTTCCCTAGTAATTAATGATATCTATCAAAGAGGTATTTTGTTAGTAATCCAATTACTTCTGAGGTAAAGTAACTAAAATATCTTTTTTTTTAAAAGTTATTTTCCAAACCTTGATTGTAGCGCGTGCTAGCCAGTAGGGTTGTACGCTATACCGATATCACGGTACTAATTAATCAAAAACGGTACTATACCCTGCTTGAAAAGTACCAATTTGCCATATTTTTTGTTTTGTTTACGTCGTGACTCTGCTGGTTTTACCAGCAGAGGAGCACGTTCGGCAGTGCACAGTCACTGACTACTTACAAGCAGACACGGTGTGTAGACAGAAAAAGGGAGAACGGACGCATTTTGGCTTAAAAAACTTACAATAAAGGTGAAGTTTATAACACTGAAATGCCCACGGGAAGAGGGGCTTCAAGACATGGCTAGCGAGTTAGCGGCTAATGTCCATTTGCAATCACTAATCCTCGTCTCCATAGCGACAAATAACGTGAGTTTTTTTTTAATTATCATCCCTGCAAGACCAGGAATAGCTAAAGACACCATAGCTCCCCGGCGTCGGAGTGTAAACAAACGCCATGGGTGGATCTACACCTGACATCCACTGTAATGATACCAAGAACAAGGGCGTCTTGATACTACTACGATTACATCAATATTTTTTATAGTCATCATCTTCTTTTTCATTTATATTATATGCATCAACTCAGGAAATACGTCTCTGGACACATGAAAACTTCAATTATGACAAATGTATGATCCAGTAGCTACTTGGTATCGGATTGATACCGAAATCTGTGGTATCACCCAAAACTAAAGTAAAGTATCAAACAGCAGAAGAATAAGTGATTGTGACGTTTCCTTCTCATGGGTCCTCCTGACCGTAATAGACCTCCTCGTGAGTCCGGTAGTCTGGTGTAACAATTGTCTTTATTTGTGAGCGCACACATGCTAGGAACGCACTCCGCGCTACAACGTTTCAGTCCGTGACTTTTCAGTCTTTTCGGCTTTTTCTTTCCGGGAATGTCCAGCAATCATGTCCGCTCACCAGCAATTCCAACTAAAAAAACGTGTCTCAGTCCGGCTGCTGCTAATAAAGGCGACAGGTGATTAGATAACCGGTTCCAGCTGGGCAATCTACTCACCTGCTGCTGGCTTCGAGGCCGGTCCTTACACAGTTTGTCCTTTATAATTTGGACAAAATAATAGAATGCTAAAAGACACAATATGTTACTGCATATGTCAGCAGACTATTTAGGAGCCTTTGTTTGTTTGCTGTCTACTAAAAGACACGTTTTTATTTTATGTTCACTATTTTATTTAAGGACTAAATTGTTCTTCGGTTACAATAAGAAACATGTGTTTAATGTACCCGAAGATTATTTGTTAAAATAAAGCCATTAATGCTTTTTTGTGAGCGCACACACGCTAGGACCGCACTCCGTGCTACAAGTTGTCAGTCTGTGCGTCTGGAAACCCCGCCTCTTTGTGACTTTTCAGTCTTTTTTCTTTCCGGCAATGTCTAGCAACCGTGTCTGCTCACCAGCAACTCTGACAACGTGTCTCGGACCGGCTGCTGCTAATAAATGCGACAGGTGATTGGATAACCGGTCCCAGCTGGGCAATCTACTCACCTGCCGCTGGCTTCGAGGCCGGTCCTTACACAGCTTGTCTTTTATAATTTGGACAAAATAATAGTATGCTAAATGACACAATATGTTACTGCATATGTCAGCAGACTAATTAAGAGCCATTGTTTGTTTACTTTCTACTAAAAGACAAGTTGTCTGGTATGTTCACTATTTTATTGAAAGACTAAATTGTTCTTCGGTTACAATAAGAAACAAGTATCGAAATGCATTTTGGTACCGGTATCGAGACAACCCTACTAGTTCGTTAGCTAAATTAGCATTTACGTTCTGTTCCGATCCCATTTGAAACGAATCATTCGGTCAGTTACATCGATCAAGGCAATATAAAAACTATTAGCACGCGTGATGAATTTGCCCGCAAAGTAGACGGCGGATGGCGAGAGTGGGGGGAAAAAAAGCGGAGAGGAAAAACGACCATTAACATTTTTTGCCGCGTGAGTTTGTATGGTTAATTCGAGACATTTAAGCGTGGGATAGAGCTTCTCCATCAAACGTCCTCAATGCGTCCATTTACATTTCTTGCAGAAGAGTCAATTTGTGGCTGCCCCGTGCCATAAATCATTGCCATGGAAATGCCGCGTCGGTGCCTCTCCGCCTGGTACTTTGCTTTTTTTTCAAGCAATTTAGAATTCTGTTTGCTAAAAGTGTGAAGGTGGCTTCCTTGCACAAAGCAAGTTTATGTACCACTTCCTGTGATGTGCGGACATACTCGCCAACCCTCCCGATTATCCCGGGAGACTCCCTAATTTCAGTTCCCCTCCCAAAAATCTCCCAGGGTAACCATTCTCCCGATTTCCACCCGGACAACAATATTGGGGGCGTGCCTTTAGCGTCATCTCTCACCTGAAAAGGAGACTATCATATATGTCTCCTTTATCCATAAGTTGATCTATAACCCATAAAGTAGGCAGGCACGGAGCTCTTTCTCAGCGTGTGTTTATTCCAGCCGGCACGTTAATACACTGACGCACAACATCCGGATTCCCATCATGCATTGCTTCAAAACTACGGCAAGTAGTAATGTCCGAAAACGTAACAGGAACGAAGAAGAGACATGGCGACGACGAGTAAGAAGAAGAAGTACGCTTGCAAGTTCCAAAATGATTGGGAAAAAATAATTTCAGTTCATCCAGGACAGCTCGAAGGGGAAGGGGTATGCTGCCGGCAAATTTTGTAGATCAGACTTCTCTATTGAACATGGTGGCCGAACAAATTGTATATATATATATATATATATATATATATATATATATATATATATATATATATATATATATATATACATATATACATACATATATATAAATACATATATATACATAAATACATACATGCATATATACATACATCTATATAAATACATATATACGTATATACATGCATATATATACATACATACATATATATATACATACATGCATATATACATACATGCATATATACATACATATATATACACATACATATATACATACATACATATATACATACATACATATATATACACACACACATATATATGCATACATACATACATATATATAAATACATATATACATACATATATACATACATACATGCATGCATATATATATATACAAATATGCATATATATACATACATATATATACATACATACATATATATACACATACATATATACACATACATACATACATATATATACATACATACATACATATATATACACATACATATATATACATACATACATACATATATACTGTACACAAATGTACACACACATACAGTATATGTATATATACACACATACACACACATATATGTATATATACTCACATACATACATATACACACACACATCTATATATCTATATCTATATAGATATATATCTATATCTATATAGATATATATACATATATATATCTATATAGATATAGATATATATATATATATATATATATATATATATATATATATATATATATATATATATATATATATATATATATATATATATATATATATATACCGCTGATACCAGATCTTTATGCTCTAATAATCATCCTCAAATTAAAATATCAATACTTTTGATACTTTAGTTGAGGGTTGTCCAAACCAAGGGCCACATACTGAAAAGTAAAAGTTTTCCGGGGCCATATTTATATATTTTTTCATTTAAGAAAATGCTCAAAAACGGGGCCCTGTGATGAGGTGGCGACTTGTCCGGGGTGTACGCCGCTTTCCGCCCGAATGCAGCTGAGATAGGCTCCAAGAAAGGGACAAGCGGTAGAAAATTGATGGATGGAAGCGCTAAAAAACAAATATTGTGTCTACTATGTGTGAATGAATGATGGGTTCCCACTTCTCTGTGAGCGCTTTGAGTATCTAATAATAGAAAAGCGCAATATAAATCTAATCCATTATTATTATTATTATTATTATGTATTATAGGTAACTAAATATGTTACTATTAGTTAGAACATTTTTCACTTTTTTCCAATTTTTTTGCACTTATTCCCAATTTTTATTGTTGTTTTCCTCCCTGTAAGAATAGAACAATAATAATAACTAGAAAATTCCATTACATTTTAATTATATTTTATTTTAATTTTCAGAGCTTCTAATATTTTGGATCAGGGTTATCTAAACTTTTTCCACCAGGTGCCGCATACTGAAAAGTCAAGTATGGGGCGCCATTTTGATATTTGTATTAAATTAAAAAAAAAAGGCTAAAACACATATCACATATATTTAAAGACAAAACTTTGTGTTATAAGTCAGTGGGTCTTAACCATAGGGCCAGTGCCTATTGTTTCTCCTTAAAAGGCTCCAAAAAATAAGTGTCTCAGCCCGGTTCCTTATGAGAACACAGTTGTAATACACTTTTCTACCACTTGGGGCGGTTATGACAATCCCAAACAAACAAAAGAAGTCTGGAGTTGAAGTCATACATAATTTTCTCAAGTGCAAAAAATATGACTAAAATGATGAAGCTGAATTTTTATTTGCACTTTTTTTTTGTGACAGTTCCGTTTACAAACATTTATTATTAATTTAGATTATTTATTTTTGCACTAAAAAGTATTGCATTTAGATTTATTTTTAATGAGTCCCTTTTCATACAGTATTTTTGGTTCGTATTTTTTTCCTCATCAGCCTGACTTAAGCCTAAGGTTTATGCGTTCAAAAATACTAATCTTTGTGATTAACAGATGGTTTCATCCTTTGACAAAGTTGTAAACTGTAAGTGGGTCAGATATAATTATTGAAGATCATTAAAATCAAGAGTAAGATTATTAATGCCATGTTGATATTTGAGTGGGGCCCTCTGTAGTGGAAAAGTTGGGCCCTGAGGTCAAAAAGGTTAATAATCACAGTTATATATTATTATTAATTATATGTTTTTAAAAAATATATATTTTTCTCATTACATTCTGATTTGTTGTTTTTTTCCCCACATAAATGTTTAGTGTTGTAAATTAAATGGATATATATTATCATTTTAAAATACACAACTTTTTCAGTCTTTTTGGCTTTTTCTTTCCGGCAATGTCCAGCAACCGTGTCCGCTCACCAGCAACTCCAACTCTGATAATGTGTCTCATTCCGGCTGCTGCTAATAAAAGCGACAGGTGATTAGATAACCTGTCCCAGCTGGGCAATCTACTCACCTGCCACTGGCTTAGAAGCCGGTCCTTACACAGCTTGCCTTTTATAATTTGGACAAAATAATAGAATGCTAAATGACACAATATGTTACTGAATATGTCAGCAGACTAATTAGGAGTCTTTGTTTGTTTACTTTCTACTACAATACAAGTTGTCTAAGTATATTATTATTAATTATATGTTTTCAAAAAAATTATATTTTTCTCATTACATTCTGATTGGTTGTTGTTTTTCCCCATGAATGTTCAGTGTTGTAAATTAGATGGGATATATATTATTATTTTAAAATACACAACTTTTTATGTGACCCGCGAAAGCCTGGAAATAATATGTGTTAATAAAATGCTTAATCTTTTCATACTAAAAATACATTTGCTCTTTCACTTTTGACATAAAAAATCAAATACTGCATGCAACTGCATATATTTAAAAATTCTATTTTCCATATCGTATATTATCATGTATTCAAAAAATATTTTTTTGTTAAATTAAAAGATAATTATTGTACTTAAATATCTGCTTGACTTATGATTTCAAAACAAATTATCAATCAAATTGTACACTGTAAATTTGACAAGAGATTTTACGGTTAAATTCCACCGATTAGGTTTTTTTTTTTTTTTTTACTGTAAAATCAACGTTGGAACTGTTTTTATCCATACACAGTAAGACATTAAAGACCTACTGAAATGAGATGTTCTTATTTAAACGGGGATAGCAGGTCCATTCTATGTGTCATACTTCATCATTTCGCGATATTGCCATATTTTTGCTGAAAGGATTTAGTAGAGAACATCCACGATAAAGTTCGCAACTTTAGGTTGCTAATAAAAAAGCCTTGCCTGTACCGGAAGTAGCAGACGATGTGCGCGTGACGTCACGGGTTGTGGAGCTCCTCACATCCTCACATTGTTTACAATCATGGCCACCAGCAGCAAGAGCTATTCGGATCGAGAAAGCGACGTTTTCCCCATCAATTTGAGCAACGATGAAAGATTCGTGGATGAGGAAAATTAGAGTGAAGGCCTAGAAAAAAAAAAAGGCGAGGCAGTGAGAGAGATTCAGATGTTTTTAGACACATTTACTAGGATAATTCTGGGAAATCCCTTATCTGCCTATTGTGCTGGTAGTGTTTTAGTGAGTTAAATAGTACCTTAAAGTCGGAGGGGTGTGACGCCAGAGTCTCTGAGAGAAATCACGGCAGCTGCAGGAGAACGCTGGCTCCGCTGAGCTCCGGTAAAAGGCGACTTATTTCCACAATTTTCTCACCGAAAACTGCCGGCTGACATGTAGTCGTGATCCATGTTCGCTTGACCGCTCTGATCCATAGTAAAGCTTCACCTCCGGGAATTTTAAATAAGGAAACACCGTGTGTTTCTGTAGCTAAAAGCTAAAAGCTTCCCAACTCCATCTTTCTACTTTGACGTCTCCATTATTAATTGAACAAATTGCAAAAGATTCAGCAACACAGATGTCCAGAATACTGTGTAATTATGCGATGAAAAGAGAAGACTTTTAGCCGTGTGTGGTGCTGGGCTAATATGTCGCCTCCAACCAATAACGTCACAAACACGCGTCATCATTCCGCGACGTTTTCAACAAGAAACTCCGCGGGAAATTTAAAATTGCAATTTAGTGGCATGTGTTGCAATGTTAATATTTCATCATTGATATAGGTAGAAAAGGAAGGTAGAAAAGCGCTATACAAGTACAACCCATTTATTTATTTATATATAAACTATCAGACTGTGTGGTGGCTAGTAGTGGCTTTCAGTAGGCCTTTAAAACATAAAAAAAACATTAAAATATTTAAAGGTAAAAAAAATATTAACTGGCAGCTCGGTTGCTTGAATTAGCGCTAAAATAATGGTTTAGTTTCTCCATTCCTTTCCATTTATTAATTTATTTTATATGCTGTAAAAAAATAACAACACTGCTTTTACTGTAAAATTCTGGTGACTGAGCTGGCAGTTTTTAAATAAAAATAAAATATATTTTTTTGCAGCTTACGTAAAAAAATATATTAATGTATTACATACAGTGGGGCAAAAAAGTATTTAGTCAGCCAGCAATTGTGCAAGTTGTCCCACTTCAAATGATGACAGAGGTCTGTAATTTTCATCATAGGTACACTTCAACTGTGAGAGACCGACTGTGGAAAAACAATCCAGGAATTCACATTGTAGGAATTTTAAAGAATTTATTTGTAAATGATGGTGGAAAATAAGTATTCGGTCAACCATTCAAAGCTCTCACTGATGGAAGGAGGTTTTGGCTCAAAATCTCACGATACATGGCCCCATTCATTCTTTCCTTAACACGGATCAATCGTCCTGTCCCCTTAGCAGAAAAACAGCCCCAAAGCATGATGTTTCCATCCCCATGCTTCACAGTAGGTATGGTGTTCTTGGGATGCAACTCAGTATTCCTCTTCCTCCAAACACAACGAGTTGAGTTTCTACCAAAAAGTTCTATTTTGGTTTCATCTGACCACATGACATTCTCCCAATCCTCTGCTGTATCATCCATGTATCCATTTTGGTATAAACTCAACTCGTCGTGTTTGGAGGAAGAAGAATACTGAGTTGCATCCCAAGAACACCATACCTACTGTGAAGCATGGGGGTGGAAACATCATGCTTTGGGGCTGTTTTTCTGCTAAGGAATGGGACCATGTATCGTGAGATTTGGAGCCAAAACCTCCTTCGAATGGTTGACCAAATACTTATTTTCCACCATAATTTACAAATAAATTATTTAAAATTCCTACAATGTGAATTCCTGGATTTTTTTCCCCACATTCTGTCTCTCCCAGTTGAAGTGTACCTATGATGAAAATGACAGACCTCTGTCATCATTTGAAGTGGGAGAACTTGCACAATCAGTGGCTGACTAAATATTTTTTTGCCCCACTGTATGTCCTGTATATGCCAGCAAGTGAACCATATTTTGTTTTGATCTTAAGCATCACATCCTGACGAGTGAAAAATTATATAATGTATGGTGTTCTTGTGATGCAACTCAGTATTCTTCTTCCTCCAAACACGACAAGTTGAGTTTATACCAAAAAGTTCTATTTTGGTTTCATCTGACCACATGACATTCTCCCAATCCTCAGCTGTATCATCCATGTATCCATTTTGGTATAAACTCAACTCGTCTTGTTTGGAGGAAGAAGAACACGGAGTTGCATCCCAAGAACACCATACCTACTGTGAAGCATGGGGGTGGAAACATCATGCTTGGGGGCTGTTTTTCTGCTAAGGGGACAGGACGATTGATCCGTGTTAAGGAAAGAATGAATGGGGCCATGTATCCTGAGATTTGGAGCCAAAACCTCCTTCCATCAGTGAGAGCTTTGAATGCTTGACCAAATACTTATTTTCCACCATAATTTACAAATAAATTCTTTAAAATTCCTACAATGTGAATTCCTTGATTTTTTTTTCCACATTCTGTCTCTCACAGTTGAAGTGTACCTATGATGAAAATTACAGACCTCTGTCATCATTTGAAGTGGGAGAACTTGCACAATCGATGGCTGAAAACGAGTTTGACACCCCTGTGTTAGGATATATATATATATATTCGCACAATGTATCGGTATCAGATCGGTATCGCAGCTTAAATTTGAGTTGGTATCGGATCTGGAAAGAAAATCAGCGGCATGGCACATGACTAAGAGAGAGACAGCAGCCAAGCAAGCATAAAGTGGTCAGTAGGTACAGTAGGTACAGTAGGTAGAGTAGGTACAGTAGGTACAGGAGGTACAGTAGGTACAGGAGGTACAGGAGGTACAGTAAGTACAGTAAGTACAGTAGGTACAGTAGGTACAGGAGGTACAGTAGGTACAGGAGGTACAGTAGGTACAGTAGGTACAGTAGGTACAGGAGGTACAGGAGGTACAGTAGGTACAGTAGGCACAGTAGGTACAGTGGGTACAGGAGGTACAGTAGGTACAGGAGGTACAGTAGGTACAGGAGGTACAGGAGGTACAGTAGGTACAGGAAGTACAGTAGGTACAGTAGGTACAGGAAGTACAGGAGTGTGTCGCATATCAGGGAAATAATTGATGACCTCCCTTTCCTTGTCTCTTTCTCTCTACGGGAAATCATTTTCAATCTATGGCCCAGCAGATGAAACAAATGCTCCCGGCTTGCTTTGTCAATTCGGGCTCCTCCGGGTCAAACAAAGCGCCTTGGCGGAAACCCCCCCCACCCGCCTCATTCGCCCGCCCACACTTCGCGCCCCCCGGCCGGCTGTCGAGTGAATGCGCTGGGCAGCCATGCTGAAAATGTCCCCTTGTCCTCCACAAAATGATACGAGCGAGTTTGTCTTACGCCGACGCTTTTGTTGTTTGTCATTGACAAAGTTGTAATGGTGACAACAAAAGAGGAGCCTTCATATTTACTCACACCCTGACTCCAAAACTAGGACCATGGAGGTAAGACGGGGGACTAAATAAGTTGCAATCAGTTTGACTACTTTTACTTAATTGTTCACTTTACACATTTTTTCTTTTTTAGTTTTAGATAGAAATAGATATTTAAACGTTTATTTCTGGATTTCTTCTTTCAATTGTTATGAATTTTGAACGGAAAGCAATATATAGCTAATAAGTGAAGTGAAGTGAATTATATTTATATAGCGCTTTTCTCAAGTGACTCAAAGCACTTTACATAGTGTCACCCAATATCTAAGTTACATTTAAAGCAGTGTGGGTGGCACTGGGAGCAGGTGGGTAAAGTGTCTTGCCCAAGGACACAACGGCAGTGACTAGGATGGCACAAGCGGGAATCGAACCTGCAACCCTCAAGTTGCTGACACGGCCACTCTACCAACCGAGCTAATAAAGTTTGGTTCCACCTTCTTGTTTTCCATGTCCATCCATCCATCATCTTCCGCTTATCCGAGGTCGGGTCGCGGGGGCAGCAGCCTAAGCAGGGAAACCCAGACTTCCCTCTCCCCAGCCACTTCGTCTAGCTCTTCCGGGGGGATCCCGAGGCGTTCCCAGGCCAGCCGGGAGACATAGTCTTCCCAACGTGTCCTGGGTCTTCCCCGTGGCCTCCTACCATTGGACGTGCCCTAAACACATCCCTAGGGAGGCGTTCGGGTGGCCTCCTGACCAGATGCCCAAACCACCTCATCTGGCTCCTCTCCATGTGGAGGAGCAGCGGCTTTACTTTGAGTTCCTCCCAGATGGCAGAGCTTCTCACCCTATCTCTAAGGGAGAGACCTGGAAACTCATTTGAACCGCTTGTACTCGTGATCTTGTCCTTTCGGTCATGACCCAAAGCTCATGACCATAGGTGAGGATGGGAACGTAGATCGACCGGTAAATTGAGGGCTTTGCCTTCCGGCTCAGCTCCTTCTTCACCACAACGGATCGATACAACGTCCGCATTACTGAAGACGCCGCACCGATCCGCCTGTCGATCTCACGATCCACTCTTCCCTCACTCGTGAACAAGACTCCTAGGTACTTGAACTCCTCCACTTGGGGCAGGGTCTCCTCCCCAACCCGGAGATGGCACTCCACCCTTTTCCGGGCGAGAACCATGGACTCGGACTTGGAGGTGCTGATTTTCATTCCGGTCGCTTCACACTCGGCTGCGAACTGATCCAGTGAGAGCTGAAGATCCCGGTCAGATGAAGCCATCAGGACCACATCGTCTGCAAAAAGCAGAGACCTAATCCCGTGGTCACCAAACCGGAACCCCTCAACGCCTTGACTGCGCCTAGAAATTCTGTCCATAAAAGTTCTGAACAATATGGGTGACAAAGGGCAGTCCAACCCTCACTGGAAACGGCAATGCGGACCAAGCTCTGACGCCATGTCTTGGTTCTTATTTTACCTTCATATTTCTTTGTTTTCCACCTCCACTTGCCTCCACTTTCTAGCCTGAGCCTTGTCTCCCTCGCTTGCTCCTGATTGATAATCAGGAGGCATACCTGTCTATGTTTGCAAATCCTTTTCAACCCATATTCAACTGAATAGACCAGGGGTAGGGTACCTATGGCTCTAGAGCCAGATGTGGCTCTTTTGATGACTGCATCTGGCTCTCAAGATAAAATCTTAGCTGACGTTGCTTAACACGATAAGTCATGAATAATTCATCCAACGCCCTTGACGCGAATCCCTTAGGGGTGATGGACAACTGGGCAGTGCCTGAAGAGCTGCAGCCCGCCACCGTAGCCCCCTCACTCCCTCCCCTCTGTTGCAAGTCCAGAGATGTATGTTGTTATACGTATATATGCTTTGCTCTGGAGTTTTTTTTTTCCTCCTCATAGCGGTTCTGTGACCCTAAACACTGTTTGTTTGTCTAATCCAATCAATCAGTCAATCAACAAAGTTGTGCAATAACAATACTTACCTGCCGCACCTGTTCAAGAAGTCGCATTCATGATAAGAAGTATTTGATTTATTATTGGTTATCTTCAGAATAAGAGACCTACAATACTCTAAAAATGTTGGTCTTACTAAAAAAAAATGCAGGCTTTTAGTTACATTCATTGTTAAAAACTATTATATGGCTCTCACGGAAATACATTTTAAAATATTTTTAGCTTTCATGGCTCTCTCAGCCAAAAAGGTTCCCGACCCCTGGAATAGACTCTCAAGACAAGATATTTAACGTTTGAACTGGAAAACGTATTTTTTTTGCAAATATTAGCTCATTTGCAATTTGATGCCAGCCACATGTTTCCAAAAAAGCTGGCACAAGTGGCAAAAAAGACTGAGAAAGTTGAGGAATGCTCATCAAACGCTTATTTAGAACATTCCACAGGTGAACAGGCTGTTTGGGAACAGGTGGGTGCCATTCATCCATCCATTTTCTACCGCTTGTCCCCTTTTTGGGGTCGCGGGGGTGCTGGAGCCTATCTCAGCTACATTCGGGGGGAAGGCGGTGTACACCCTGGACAAGTCGCCATCTCATCACAGGGCCAACACAGATAGACAGACAACATTCACACTTTAGGGCCAATTTAGTGTTGCCAATCAACCTATCCAATTGCCCCAAAATAAGAAACTTTTCAGAAAAAAACAGAAAACTTGTTTCTAATCTTTTGAGAAATGTCCCTTAACAATTAAAAATACAAATAAAATAAGGGACACTTCCTAGAAATTAGGAAACATTTTCCCAGAAAAGAAGGGACATATCTTTGGAAAAAAAAGAGAAATTTCCTAAAATAAAATGAAAAATAAAATATAAAATGTTCCTCAGAAAATAATGGAACCTTCCCAACAAATAAAAGATCATTCCCAGAAAAATAGAGACACTTCCTGGGAAAAAGAAGAATAAGGTACATATCAGAGGGAATTTAGGGACATTTTCCCCAAAATAAGGGAACATTTTCAGGAAAAAGGGAACATTTTCTACAAAATAAGGGAGATTTTAATGAAAATAAGGGGAAATCCTCTAAATATTTTGTAAAATTTAGAGAAAATAAGGGAAATTTAAAAAAAATACTGTCATAGTAAAATAAATTTCCTGGAAAATAAGTGAAAAACTTCCCAGAAAAAGACAGAAAACTTGTTTATAATATTTTGAGATATGTCCCTTAACAATTTAAAAAATAATAAGGGAAACTTCCCAGAAATTAGGATCCGTTTTCCTGGAAAATAAGGGAAACTTCTCAGGATTAGAAGGGAACACTCCCACAAAAGAAGGAACAAATCTTGGAAAAAAAGAGAAATTTCCTAAAAAATAAAAGTTTCCCAGAAAATAAGGAAAATATCCCAGAAAATGGGGGAAACTTCACAACAAATAAAATAACATTACCAGAAAAATAGAGACATTTCCTAAAAAATAAGGGAAAATTCCTTAGAATAAGGTACATTTCCAAGAAAATTTAAGGACATTTTCCCCAAAATAAGGGAACATTTTCTACAAAATAAGGGACATTTTACTGAAAATAGGGGAAAATCCTGTAAAAATATTGTAAAGTTCACAGAAAATGAGGGAAGATTCTCAAAAATACAGTTCCAGGGAAATAAGTTTCCTGGAAAAAAGGGAAACTTCCCAGAAAAAAAAAATGTTTCTAATCTTTTGAGAAATGTCCCTTAATTTAAAAAAACAATAAGGGAAACTTCCCAGAAATTAAGATATATTTTCCTGGAAAAGGAGAAGGGGAAATTCCCAGGAAAAGAAGGGAACATTCCACAAGAGAAGGAACATTTCTAAGGAAAAAAAGGAGAAATTTCCCAGAAAATAAGGAAAATATCCCAAAAATAAGGGAAACTTCCCAACAAATAAAAGAACATTACCAGAAAAATAGACATTTCCTGGAAAATAAAGGAAAATTCCTTAGAATAAGTTGCATTTCCGAGGAAATTTAAGGACATTTTCCCCAAAATAAGGGAACATTTTCAGGAAAAAGGGAACATTTTCTACAAAATAAGGGACATTTTACTGAAAATAAGGGGACATCCTCTAAACATATTGTAAAATTCACAGAAAATAAGGGAACATCTTCAAAAATACAGTTCTAGGAAAATATATTTCCTGGAAAATAAGTGAATTTTACCAGAAAAAAACTGAAAACTTGTTTCTAATATTTTGAAGAATGTCCCTTAAAAAAAAAAAAAAATTAGAAACTTATACATTTTCCTGGGAAAGAAGGAAACTTTTCAGGAAAAAAAGAGAAATTTCCGAAAAAACAAAAGTTTCCCGAGAAAAAAAGGAAAATATCCCAGAAAATAAGGGAAACTTCCCGACAAACAAAAGAACATTACCAGAAAAATAGAGAAATTTCCTGGAAAATAAGGGAAAATTCCTAAGAATAAGGTACATTTCCGAGGAAATTTAAGGACATTTTCCCCAAAATAACGGAACATTTTGAGGAAAAGGGGACCATTTTCTACAAAATAAGGGACAATTTAATGAAAATAAGGGGAAATCCTCTAAAAAAAATTTGTAAAATTCACAGAAAAAAAGGGGAAATCCTCAAAAATACTGATAGGAAAATAAATGTCCTGGAAAATAAGTGAAACTTCCCAGAAAAAGACATAAAACTTGTTTATAATATTTTGAGAAATGTCCCTTAACAATTTAAAAAATAATAAGGGAAACTTCCCAGAAATTAGGATACGTTTTCCTGGAAAATAAGGGAAACTTCTCAGGAATAGAAGGGAACACTCCCACAAAAGAAGGAACATTTCTTGGAGAAAAAGAGAAATTTCTTAAAAAAACAAAAGAGTTTCCCAGAAAATAAGGGAAACTTCCCAACAAATAAAAGAACATTCCCAGAAAAATAGAGACATTTCCTGGAAAATAAAGGAAAATTCCTCAGAATAAGGTACATTTCCAAGGAAATTTAAGGACATTTTCCCCAGAATAAGGGAACATTTTCAGGAAAAAGGGAACATTTTCTACAAAATAAGGGACATTTTACTGAAAAAAAGGGGAAATACCCCAAACATATTGTAAAATTCACAGAAAAGAAGGGAAAATCCTCCAAAAAACAGTTGTAGGAAAAAAATATTTCCTGGAAAACCAGTGAAACTTCGCAGAAAAAACTGAAAACTTGTTTGTAATGTTTTAAGAAATGTCCCTTAAAAATAAAAATAAAAATAAGGGAAACTTCCCAGAAATTAGGATACATTTTCCTGGAAAAAAAAAGGGAAACTTCCCAGGAAAAGAAGGGAACATTCCCGGAAAAGAAGGAACATATCTTTAGAAAAAGAGAGACATTTCCTAAAAAAACTAAATAGTTTCCCAGAAAATATCCTAAAGAATAAAGGAAACTTCCCAACAAATAAAATTTCCAGAAAAATAGAGACAAATTCCCAAGAATAAAGTACATTTCCGAGGAAATTTAAAGACATTTCCCCCAAAATAAAGGAACATTTGCTACAAAATAAGGGACATTTTACTGAAAATAATGGGAAATCCTCTAAAAATATTTTAAAGTTCACAGAAAGTAAGGGAAAATAAGGGACATTTTCCTCAAAATTAGGAAACATTCCCTAAAAATGAGGTACATCTTCTTTAAATCAAGGGAAAGGTACTGGACAGTAAATTAAACAAAAAAAGGGGAACATTTCCAGAAAATAAGGATAAATCTGACAAAAAAAAGAAATTTCTTGAAAAATAAGCAACTTTCCCCGGAAAACAAGTGACATTTCCCAGAAAATGATGAGAATAACCCAGAAAATAAAGGAAACTTCCCCCAAATTAAAATAAACTTTTCAGGAACATGAGGACATTTTCTGGAATGTAAAATATATTTTCCTGAAAGTAGGGGAACATTCCCTAAAAATGAAGCAAATTTTACAGAAATTAAAGGAAATTTCCGAAAAAAAAAAAAAATCCTGAAAAAAAAGGGAAAATAATTAAATTTCCCAAAAATCCACAAGAATAATGTAAACTTGACAGAAATTGAAGGAAAATAAATAAATAAATAATAATAAAAAATTCCAGAAAAAAAGCTAATTACCCTGAAAATAAGGGAAAAATAAGGGGAAATTATTTGATTTCCAAAAATTAAATTACATTTCATGAAAAATGAGTGAAACTCCCTAGAAAATGGGGCAAAATCCTAGAAAAAAATGGGAAATTTCCAAGACATTTACTTGAAAATACCATAAATTAATTAATACCATAGAGGTTTATTTTCCATTTGATAAAATTTTAAACTAGGGACATTTAGGGAAACATGTTTAAGTGTTTTAATTGAGGGGTAAAATGTGTGACCCACATGCACATGACACAGCCAGGCTCCAAGTGGTGGTGGGACATGTAAAAAGCGACATTTCAGAGAATATAAAGGAGATTTTCCTCAAAACTAGGAATAAAAATAAGGTACAGTTTCTGTAAAACAAAAGAAAGATACTGGACAGTAAATTAAACTTCACCAAAAATAAGGGAACATTTCATAGGGATATTTTATAGAAAAAACATACATTTAGTGAAAAATGAGCAACTTTCCCCGGAAAACAAGTGACATTTCCCAGAAAATGATGAGAATAACACAGAAAATAATGAAAACTTCCCCCAAAGTAAAATAAACTTTTCAGAAACATAAGGACATTTTCTGGAATATAAAATACATTTTCCTGAAAATAGGGAAACATTCCCTAAGAATACGGTAAACTTTACAGAAATTAAAGGAAACAAATTCCAGAAAAAAAGGATATTTCCCTGAAAAAAATTGAAAATAATGGGGAAATTATTTAATTTCCAAAAATTTAAATACATTTCTTGAAATGTTTTTGAAAATTCTCCAAAAATAGGGGCAAATTCCCAGAAAAAAATATTTTAAAAAGGGGGTAATTCCGGGAAAATTAAGGACATTTTACCAAATTGTAAATACATTCCCTAGAAAATAAGTGGGTGGTGGTGGGTCCTGTAAAAATGCATTTTTTTCTTGAAAATAAGGGAACATTTCCTTAAAATAGGAGAAAAAAATCCCTAAGAATAAAGTAAAATTGACAGAAATGAAAAGGAAATTAAAAAAAAATATATAATAATAATAATTTTTTTTAAATCTAGAAAAGAGAAACTACCCTGAAAATAAGGGAAAATAAAGGGAAATTAGGGAAAATAAAGGGAAATTATTTAATTTCAAAAATTAAATTACATATCATTGAAAATTTGTGAAAAATCCCCCAAAAAAGGGGGGGATTTCCAGAAAAATATATTTTAAAAGGGGGGTAATTTCTGGAAAATTAAGGAAATTTTCCCAGAATGTAAATATATTTCCTAGAAAATAAGTGGGTGGTAGAGAAAATAAAGGACATTTTCCTCAAAATTAGGGAAAATTCCCTAAAAATGGAGTAAAGTTTCTGGAAATCAAGGGGAAGATCCCGGACAATAAATTAAACTTGACCAAAAATAAGGGAACATTTGCAGAAAATAAGGATATTTCTTAGAAAAAAGAGAAATTTCCCCAGAAAATGAGGAAAATAACCCAGTAAATAAAAGGAAACTTCCCCGAAAGTCAAATAAAGTTTTAAGAAACAAAGACATTTTCCAGAATATAAAAGACATGTTCCTGAAAATAGGGGAACATTCCCTAAGAATAAAGTAAACTTTACAAAAATGAAAGGAAATTTGCCCCCCAATTTATTTATTTTTAAATCCGGAAAAAAAAAGATATTTCCCTGAAAAAAAAGGAAAATAAAGAGGGAATTATTTAATTTCCAAAAAATAAAATACATTTCGTGGAAAATTAATGAAAAATCCTCGTAAATAGAGGCAAATTTCCCAGATTTTTTTTTTTTTTAAAAGGAAGTGATTCCTGGAAAATTAAGGAAATTTTCCCCAAATATAAAATAAATTCCTGGAAAAAAAAGTGGGTGGTAGTGGGTCCTGCAAAAGAGCAAAGTTTTCTAGAAAATAACGGAAATTTTCCTGAAAATATGAGAAAAAAATCCCTAAGAATAATGTAAACTTGATAGAAATCGAAGGAAATTTAAAAATTAAAATAATAATTTTTAAAAATTCCAGAAAAAAGGGAAATTACCCTGATAATAAAGGAAAATGAGGGGAAATTATTTAATTTCGAAAATTAAATTACATTGCATGGAAAATTTGTGAAAAATCCACAAAAATAGGGGCAAATTCCCAGAAAAAAAAAAATTCAAAAAGGGGGTAATTCCTGAAAAATTAAGGATATTTTACCAAAATGTAAATACATTTCCTAGAAAATAAGTGGGTGGTCGTGGGTCCTGTAAAAAAAGCAACATTTTCTTGCAAATAAGGGAAATTTACCTGAAAATAGGAGAGGGAAAAAATCCCTAAGAATAATGTAGAATTGACAGAAATGGAAGGAAATTAATAATAATAATAATAATAATTTAAAACAATTCCAGAAAAAAAGGGAAATTATCCTTAAAATAGGGGAAAATAGCGGGAAATTATTTAAATAAAAAAAAATAAAGTACATTTAATGGAAAATGAGTAAAATTCCCTCGAAAATAGGGGCAAATTTACAGAAAACAGAGGGAAATTCCTGGAGTTTATTTTTTTTTTAGACTTTATAAAGTTTGAAACACGGGACATTTCGGGAAACATATTCAAGTGTTTTAATTGAGGGGTAAAATGGTTGCGCCACGTGCACATGACAACCCCAAACTGGAATGTTCCAGGCAGGGGCCGCGGAAGGGTGAAGGGTAGGTCCTGTAAAAAAGAAACATTTTCGAGAAAATGAGGGACATTTTCCTCAAAATTAGGGAACATTCCCTAAAAATTGAGTAAAGTTTCTATAAATCAAGGGAAAGACACTGGACAGTAAATTAAACTTCACCAAAGATAAGGGAACATTTCCAGAAAATAAGGATATTTCATAGAAAAAAGATACATTTAGTGAAAAATAAGTGGAAAACAATTGACATTTACCAGAAAATAATTTTTAAAAAATTCAGAAAATAAAAGGAAACTTCCCCCAAAGTGAAAGAACATTTTCAGAAACATAAAGACATTTTCTAGAATATAAAATACATTTTCCTGAAAATAGGGGAACATTCCCTAAGAATACGATACACTTTACAGAAATTAAAGAAAAAAATTTCCACAAAAAAAAAAGAATATTTCCCTGTGAACAATGGAAAATAATGGGGAAATTATTGAATTTCCAAAAATTTTAATACATTTCAGGATGTCGTAGTGGTTTGTGCAGCCCTTTGAGACACTAGTGATTTAGAGCTATATAAGTAAACATTGATTGATTGATTGATTGATGAAAAATGTATGAAAAATCCTTGAAAATAGGGGCAAATTCCCAGATTTTTTTTATCTTTAAAAAGGGGGTAATTCCTGGAAAATTAAGGAAATGTTCCCAAAATGTAAAAATATTTCCTAGAAAATAAGTGGGTAGTGGTGGTTCTCGTAGAAAAGCCATTTTTTTTTAAAAATGAGGAAATTTTTTACTGAAAATAGGAGGAAAAAAATCCCTAAGAATAATGTAAAATTGACAGAAATTGAAGGAAATAAAAAAATAAATAAATAAATAATACACATTTTGAAAAATTCCAGAAAAAAATTGAAATTACCCTGAAAATAAGGGAAAAATACAGGGGAATAATTACATTTTGAAAATTAAATTTCATGGAAAGTGAGTGAAACTCCCAACAGAATAGGGGCAAATTCCCAGAAAAAGATGGGAAATTTCCCTAAAATAAGGAACAATTTACGGAAAATAGAGGGAAATTCCTGGAGATTTTTTTTATTTTATAAAATTCGAAACAAGGGACATTTCAGGAAACATATTTAAGTGTTTTAATTGAGGGGTAAAATGGTTGCGCCACGTGCACATGACAACCCCAAACTGGAATGTTCCAGGCAGGCTCCGAAGGGGCCGCGGGTGGGTCCTGTCATTGTAGGACATCACCAAGACAATGGAGCCATATGGGGAACAGAAGGCCTTCTTTTGGGGGCCGTGGGCTTATTATTCCCACCGGCGGTCACTTTGAGGTTACACTTTTTAGCATAACAACTGACACGGACGGGGATGCGGGGGGCCGGGGGGGTGGAGTCATTTATTGGCAAGACGTAAGGAGAGGAGATTTATGGGCTTTGAACAAAAGTCAACACTCTGGACGGGATGGGGGGGGGGTGGATAATGGTGCGCCGTGGTGTTCATCAAATCAACATCATGTCAGCGGCGCCCGCTGGTTTTTTTGTGTCCGCTATCTTTTGTCGTGTGCACTGAGAAGGCAAGCAGCTGACGGGCGCGGACGTCACGAGCGGCGACGGCGTTTCCAAAGTGTGGGAACATCTTGCGTGCTAAATTGGAGCGGCGGTGTGACGGCGGGCAGCAAAGCGGGAAAAGGAAGTCATATGGCGAAGTTGTGCTTCAGCTACTGCAGCAACTCCTTGAAGAACGGCTTCCTCCCGAGATGCGACTAAATCTGCCATCTTTTTTTTAGTTTTTATAGTCCCTCCAAAGTTCCACCTGAGGCCATTAGCGCCACCTCCAGCGTCAATAATTATTCCGCTATCTGCATGTAATGAATTGACCGTTCCCGTAATCCGTCTCATAATGGCTTTAGGACACCGAAGGGTCCTCTAAAAGAAGATGAGAGCATATTGATCCACAAGATAAATGCTCTTTAGGATGTTAATAGTCTAATTTGCTTTAATGATTTCTCCCAGCACTTTGCCAGTCAAGGCCAGGATAATATCATCTTAAAAAGGCGTTCCCGGGCACAAGCGGAGCAACTGGACGCTTCCTGCAGAAAAATGTAGGCCATCTAGGTTGGGGGGGGATTGATGATCAAGCCCGCCATTAGTTTATCTTTATTTGCTTCCTTCCAAGGTGATTATCCTGGATTAATGCCTTTTTGTGGCGCGTCGTGCAAAATAACATTAGCGCCGTTCATTTCCGCCGTAACCCGGCGCACGCGACTAATAAGCGGGATTGTAATGTTCTTGATTCTTTTCTGCGGCGGTAAGGCTCATGCAGAACCCGCTTGATGGCCGGCTGATGCATCATTCCATTAAATGGCAATTAGCCGGCGCCGTGTGAAATACGTTATAGCGTTTCGTCGTGCAAGGTCGAAGTGGCGCCATTTGGAGGGATATTTCATTGAAAAAAGAGAAATTTGGTGAAAAATAAGCAACTTTCCCCGGAAATCAAGTGACATTTCCCAGAAAATGATGAAAAAAAAAAACAGAAAATAAAGGAAACTTCCCCCAAAGTTTTCAGAAACATAAAGACAATCTCTAGAATATAAAATACATTTTCCAGCAAATAGGGGAACATTCGCTAAAAGGGAAAAAAATCCAGAAAAAAAAGGATATTTCCCTGAAAAAAAATTAAAATAATGGGGGAATTATTTAATTTCAATAATTAAAATACATTTCATGGAAAATTTGTGAAAAATCCTCAAAAATAGGGGCAAATTCCCAGAAAAAAAGATATTAAAAAGAGGTCATTCCTGGAAAATGAAGGAAATTTTCCCCAAATTTAAATAAATTTCTTGGAAAATAAGTGGGTGCTGGTTGGTCTTATAAAAAAGCAACATTTTCTAGAAAATAAGAGAAAAAATGTCAAAGAAAAATTTAAACGTGACAGAAATTGAAGGAAATTAAAAAATAATACTAATTATAATAATATTTTTTTTAAATTCCAGAAAAAAGGGAAATTACCCTGAAATAAGGGAAAATAAAGGGAATTAATTTAATTTAAAAAAAATTAAATTACATTTCATGGAAAATGAGTGAAACTCCCTAGAAAATAGGGGGCAACATCCCAGAAAAAAAGATATTAAAAAGAGGTAATTCCTGGAAAATGAAGGAAATTTTCCCCAAATTTAAATAAATTTCTTGGAAAATAAGTGGGTGCTGATTGGTCTTATATAAAAGCAACATTTTCTAGAAAATAAGGGACATTTTCCTGAAAATAAGAGAAAAAATGTCAAAGAAAAATTTAAACGTGACAGAAATTGAAGGAAATTAAAAAATAATACTAATTATAATAATATTTTTTTTTAATTCCAGAAAAAAGGGGAAATTACCCTGAAATAAGGGAAAATAAAGGGAATTAATTTAATTTCTAAAATTAAATTACATTTCATGGAAAATGAGTGAAACTCCCTAGAAAATAGGGGCAAATTCCCAGAAAAAAATATATTAAAAAGAGGTAATTCCCGGAAAATGAAGGAAATTTCCCCAAAGTTTTAATAAATTATCAGGGGAAAAAAGTGGGGTGGTAGTGGGTCCTATAAAAAAGCCAAGTTTTCTAGACAATAAGGGACATTTTCCTGAAAATAAGAGAAAAAATGTCAAAGAAAAATTAAAACGTGACAGAAATGGAAGGAAATTAAAAAATAATACTAATTATAATAAAAAAAAATTAAATTCCAGAAAAAATGGAAATTACCCTGAAATAAGGGAAAATAAAGGGAATTAATTTAATTTCAAAAATTAAATTACATTTCATGGAAAATGAGTGAAACTCCTAGAAAATAGGGGCAAATTCCCAGAAAAAAAATATTAAAAAGAGGTAATTCCTGGAAAATGAAGGAAATTTCCCCAAAGTTTAAATAAATTTCCTGGAAAATAAGTGGGTGGTAGTGGGTCCTATAAAAAAGCAACATTTTCTAGAAAATAAGGGACATTTTCCTGAAAATAAGAGAAAAAATGTCAAAGAAAAATTAAAACGTGACAGAAATTGAAGGAAATTAAAAAATAATACTAATTATAATTAAAAAAATTAAATTCCAGAAAAAATGGAAATCACCCTGAAATAAGGGAAAATAAAGGTAATTAATTTAATTTCTAAAATTAAATTACATTTCATGGAAAATGAGTGAAACTCCCTAGAAAATAGGGGCAAATTCCCAGAAAAAATATATTAAAAAGAGGTAATTCCCGGAAAATGAAGGAAATTTCCCCAAAGTTTTAATAAATGATCAGGGGAAAAAAGTGGGTGGTAGTGGGTCCTATAAAAAAACCAAGTTTTCTAGACAATAAGGGAAATTTTCCTGAAAAAAGGAGAAAAAATCCCTAAAATTTATACTTGAGAGAAATTGAAGGAAATTAAAAAATATATATTCTAATAATAATTTAAAAAGATTCCATAAAAAAGAGAAATTACCCTGAAAATAAAGGGAATTGATTTAATTTCGAAAATTAAATTACATTTCATGGAAAATGAGTGAAACCACGTAGAAAATAGGGGCAAATTGCCAGAAAAAATGGGAAATTTCCAAGAAAATAAAGAAACATTTACAGAAAAATAGAGGGAAATTCCTGGTTCTTGATTCTTTTCTGCGGCGGTAAGGCTCATGCAGAACCCGCTTGATGCATCATTCCATTAAATGGCAATTAGCCGGCGCCGTGTGAAATACATTATAGTGTTTCGTCGAGTCGAGAGCGGAGTCTGCAAGGTCGAAGTGGCGCCATTGGAGTTTCCAGAAAATAGGGATATTTCATTGGAAAAAGATAAATTTGGTGAAAAATAAGCAACTTTCCCCGGAAATCAAGTGACATTTCCTAGTAAATGATGAAAAAAAAAAAAACAGAAAATAAAGGAAACTTCCCCCAAAGTAAAAGAACATTTTCCGAAACATAAAGACATTTTCTGGAATATAAAATACATTTTCCTGCAAATAGGGAAACATTCCCTAAAAGGGAAAAAAATCCAGAAAAAAAGGATATTTCCCTGGAAAAAAAAAGTAAAATAATGGGGAAATTATTTAATTTCCAAAAAATTTAAATACATTTCATGGAAAATTTGTGAAAAATCCTCGAATAAAGGGGCAAATTCCCAGAAAAAAAAAAATTAAAAAGAGGTAATTCCTGGAAAATGAAGGAAATTTCCCCAAAGTTTAAATACATTTCCTGGAAAATAAGTGGGTGGTAGTGGGTCTTATAAAAAAGCTAAATTTTCTAGAAAATAAGGGAAATTTTCCTGTAAATAGGAGAAAAAATCCCCAAGAAAAATTTAAACGTGACAGAAATTGAAGGAAATTAACAAATAATAATAATTATAATAAAGTGGACCTAAGATAATATTGTTAAAGTCCAGTCCATAGTGGATCTAACGTAATAGTGAGAGTCCAGTCCATAGTGGATCTAACGTAATAGTGATAGTCCAGTCCATAGTGGATCTAACATCATAGTGAGAGTCCAGTCCATAGTGGATCTAACATAATAGTGAGAGTCCAGTCCATAGTGGATCTAACATAATAGTGTGAGAGTCCAGTCCATAGTGGATCTAACATAATAGTGTGAGAGTCCAGTCCATAGTGGATCTAACATAATAGTGAGAGTCCAGTCCATAGTGGATCTAACATAATAGTGAGAGTCCAGTCCATAGTGGATCTAACGTAATAGTGATAGTCCAGTCCATAATAGATTTAGCATAATATTGTGAAAGTCCAGTCCATAGTGGATCTAGCATAATATTGTGAATGTCCAGTCAATAGTGGATCAAACATTATAGTGAGAGTCCAGTCCATAATGGATCTAGCATAATAGTGTGAGAGTCCAGTCCATAGTGAACCTAACATAATATTGCAAAAGTTCAGTCCATAGTGGATCTAACATAATATTGTGAGAGTCCAGTCCATAGTGGATCTAGCAAGATGCCTCGGGCTTGGGCTGGTCCTAGATTCAGCTTGGGCAAGTCTTGGATCACAATAGATAACCCCCCCACCTTCCTTTCACCTCCCATCATTCACAATGGAATGTTCCACACCTGTGGCGCAACAAAGACAACCTCTCATCTGTTCATTGGGAACTCGGAGAACGGAAAGTTTTTTTTCTGACAATTTACGGACAATTTTTCTGACGAATGTCTTCATCGCGGCAACACGTGCGGCGCCTCGCCCTCCCGGGGAAGCTGGTCAGGTGTCGGCGCTCATTATATTTGGCCCCGGCGGATTTGCATAATGCGAGAGGCATCAAATTAAATTTGCATAATTTCTCTGATTACTCTTGTTATTAAATGTGAGTGACATTGATTTACAAAATGGCGCGATATAAGGTTAATGGCGGATGTCACCCCTTGTGCGCCTCTCTCTTTTCTCAATTATCGTTAAGCTTTTGTTTGCGCTGTCATATATATCCCGTGTCCTTAGCCGTCACCTCTGGTACCTTCTTACGGCAGCGGGGGTGGGGGGGGGGGGGGGCGGGGGGGGCTTCCTTTAATTACACTGGGGGGCAAAAAAGTATTTAGTCAGCCACAGATTGTGCAAGTTCTCCCACTTAAAGGGGAACATTATCACAATTTCAGAAGGGTTAAAACCAATAAAAATCAGTCCCCAGTTGCTTATTTTATTTTCCGACGTTTTTTATCCAAATTTTACCGATCACGCAATATCCCGAAAAAAGGCTTTAAAGTGCCTGATTTTCGCTATATGTGAAGCCACCGTCCATTTTCCTGTGACGTCATCCAGTGATATACATGCTACCCAGGCGGAAGATATAGCGACATTAGCTCGGATTTTGCATGTATTGAAACGGACGGTTGGAGTATGGAGGCAGATAGCGAAAACGAAATTGAAGAACAAACTGAAGCTTTTGAGCGAATAGCAATTGACGCTATTCGGCCATGTCTTTCTTAGCATCGCCGGTAAAATCTGCGGACCAAACGTTCCGGACCTTCGTATGTTGTGACACTGGATCAACTTAAATCCGTCGATTGGTAAGTGTTTGTTTGGCATTAAATGTGGGTGGAGGGAAACGCTGGATGCAAATATATCAACAAATGTACATACAGCTAGCCTATATAGCATGTTAGCATCGATTAGCTGGCAGTCATGCCGCGACCAAATATGTCTGATTAGCACATAACATCAACAAAACTCACCTTTGTGATTTCGTTGTCTTTATCGTTGGAAAAGCATCTGCAGGTTATCCATGCATCTCTGTGCCATGTCTGCCTTAGCGTCGCCGGTAAAATGTGCAGACCAAACGTTCGGGACTTTCGCATCTTGTGACACTGGATCAACTTAAATCCGTCGATTGGTAAGTGTTTGTTTGGCATTAAATGTGGGTGGAGGGAAACGCTGGATGCAAATATATCTACAAATGTACATACAGCTAGCCTAAATAGCATGTTAGTATCGATTAGCTGGCGGTCATGCCGCGACCAAATATGTCTGATTAGCACATAACATCATCAAAACTCACCTTTGTGATTTCGTTGTCTTTATCGTTGGAAAAGCATCTGCAGGTTATCCATGCATCTCTGTGCCATGTCTGCCTTAGCGTCGCCGGTAAAATGTGCAGACCAAACGTTCGGGACTTTCGCATCTTGTGACACTGGATCAACTTAAATCTGTCGATTGGTATGTGTTTGTTTGGCATTAAATGTGGGTGGAGGGAAACGCTGGATGCAAATATATCTACAAATGTACATACAGCTAGCCTAAATAGCATGTTAGTATCAATTAGCTGGCGGTCATGCCGCGACCAAATATGTCTGATTAGCACATAACATCAACAAAACTCACCTTTGTGATTTTGTTGTCTTTATCGTTGGAAAAGCATCTGCAGGTTATCCATACATCTCTGTGCCATGTCTGCCTTCGCATCGCCGGTAAATAGCATGTTAGCATTGATTAGCATGCTGTGCTAATCAATGCACATTTTACGTAAGAACCCGTCCCTAATCGTGTTGTTACACCCTCCGACAACACACCGACGAGGCATGATGTCTCCAAGGTACGGAAAACAGTCGAAAAAATGGAAAATAACAGAGCTGATTTGACTCGATGTTTATTATGTGTTAGACAAAATGGCCGATTGACTACCAAGAGCAAATAAACAGAAAGGTGTTTAATTCGGCAAAATTCACCCATTTAGAGTTCGGAAATCGGTTAAAAAATTATACGGTCTTTTTTCCGCACCATCAAGGTATATATTGACGCTTACATAGGTCCGGTGATAATGTTCCCCTTTAAAATGATGACAGAGGTGTAATTTTCATCATAGGTACACTTCAACTATGAGAGACAGAATGTGGAAAAAAATCCAGGAATTTTAAATAATTTATTTGTAAATTATGGTGGAAAATAAGTATTTGGTCAACCATTCAAAGCTCTCACTGATGGAAGGAGGTTTTGGCTCAAAATCTCACGATACATGGCCCCATTCATTCTTTCCTTAACACGGATCAATCGTCCAGAAAAACAGCCCCAAAGCATGATGTTTCCACCCCCATGCTTCACAGTAGGTATGGTGTTCTTGGGATGCAACTCAGTATTCTTCTTCCTCCAAACATGACGAGTTGAGTTTATACCAAAATGGATACATGGATGATACAGCAGAGGATTGGGAGAATGTCATGTGGTCAGATGAAACCAAAATAGAACTTTTTTGGTATGAACTCAACTCGTCGTGTTTGGAGGAAGAAGACTGAGTTGCATCCCAAGAACACCATACCTACTGTCAAGTTATGTTTGTTTGTTTGTTTGTTTGTTTTCTCCCCTAACCTGAAAAGGATTTTGATATCTTGACCAGGGGTTTCACCGGGACTTCACTCCTTGTTTCAATCCAATGATGAGACAAATCTTTGTTTCTCCTTTTACTTTGGACTTGATTGTCTCTTTTTTTTCATTGAATAACTGAAAGGTGAAAATCCTTTGAAAAAGGTGGACAAGTACAAAAGCAATTAGGGACAAATATAAACAAATTACAATGAACCATTTTTAAAGTAAACGTGTTTCCAAAAGTACACATAGTGACCCTTCACAGCTTGGATTTGACATTTAAACATTTAACAACCCACCACTTGGCAATTAAAATAAATCCAACATATCAAATCCAAACATCAAAATAATATAAAGTCATCTCACCGTCAGCCACCCTGGTCTCTGTAAACTGTTGTCACTTCTGTGGACTCCGGCTTATTAGTGATTACCAAAGCCCAAAAAAAGTTAAGATGTGACTTTAAGGTTTTACTACTTACGTATAAAATACTACACGGTCTAGCTCCATCCTATCTTGCCGATTGTATTGTACCATATGTCCCGGCAAGAAATCTGCCTTCAAAGGACTCCGGCTTATTAGTGATTCCCAAAGCCCAAAAAAAGTCTGCGGGCTATAGAGCGTTTTCCGTTCGGGCTCCAGTACTCTGGAATGCCCTCCCGGTAAAAGTTCGAGATGCCACCTCAGTAGAAGCATTTAAGTCTCACCTTAAAACTCATCTGTATACTCTAGCCTTTAAATAGACTCCCTTTTTAGACCAGTTGATCTGCCGTTTCTTTTCTTTTTCTTCTATGTCCCACTCTCCCTTGTGGAGGGGGTCCATTCCGATCCGGTGGCCATGTACTGCTTGCCTGTGTATCGGCTGGGGACATCTCTGCGCTGCTGATCCGCCTCCGCTTGGGATGGTTTCCTGCTGGCTCCGCTGTGAACGGGACTCTCGCTGCTGTGTTGGATCCGCTTTGGACTGGACTCTCGCGACCGTGTTGGATCCATTATGGATTGATCTTTCACAGTATCATGTTAGACATCCATTGCTTTCCTCCTCTCCAAGGTTCTCATAGTCATCATTGTCACCGATGTCCCACTGGGTGTGAGTTTTCCTTGCCCTTATGTGGGCCTACCGAGGATGTCGTGGTGGTTTGTGCAGCCCTTTGAGACACTAGTGATTTAGGGCTATATAAGTAAACATTGATTGATTGATTTGTCCTCAAGCAGTGTTTGTTGACCTGAAGTTTGAGCTGGAGCTGCAGACTTAAAAGGAGTGGATTTTGATTGCTTCAGGTGAGAGCCTTCCTGATTAGTGATGGTCTTCAGCTGTTGGGATTTTGTGTCTGTAATTCCATGTGTGTCCTCTGGGGGGAATGGGAGTCAAACTCATATTTGGGACATGAGGCCTTCTGTGTGGGTGAAGGCTTTGGCCTTGTGTAGAGTTTGCCATACCTACTGTGAAGCATGGGGGTGGAAACATCATGCTTTGGGGCTGTTTTTCTGCTAAGGGGACAGGACGATTGATCCGTGTTAAGGAAAGAATGAATGGGGCCATGTATCCTGAGATTTTGAGCCAAAACCTCCATCAGTGAGAGCTTTGAATGGTTGACCAAATACTTACTTTCCACCATAATTTACAAATAAATTCTTTAAAATTCCTGGATTTTTTTCCACATTCTGTCTCTCCCAGTTGAAGTGTACCTATGATGAAAATGACACACCTCTGTCATCCTTTGAAGTGGGAGAACTTGCACGATCGGTGGCTGACTAAATACTTTTTCGCCCCCGCTGTATGTAAGTCATTTTGAACGTCGGTGCGCCATTTAAGCGCATTTAGGTGGGTCGTTATTGGCGGACAAGCTCAGTGTCGTTTGTCAAGGAAGGAGGCATCGACGAGGCCGCCAAGCCACCGCGCGGTAACGCTCAATCAAAGCTACTTGACAGTCATACGGCGAGCGGGGAGAGCTCGGCTTCTCGCGGAAAAAAAATAAAAAATAAAATCCAAACAACCTCCAGGCTGGAAAATAAGAAGCGTGGACGGAGGGGGGCTTCAATCTCTTTTTTTCCGTCCCATCCTGATGGCGCTGCCTTTTATGGCGCCGGCGACAGGGACGTTACCCGAGGAGTGCACGTCCTCGCAGATAAAAAGTTGGAGGTTTACGGCCGTTTTCCAGGCGTAATGTATTATTCCGTTAAAGCAATGATCAGGTGGTGTCGGGGGGATGGGAGTTGTTCAGCACCATTACAGCCCGCCACATTATTACATTATCGCTGCTCTTTAGTAGGAGATTGGCTGTGTGACCGCGTTCTGAATACACTCATCCCGCTCTCAATTGCAGATTGCCTCATTGACTTCAATGATAAAATGTAAAAATTGCCAGTGGAAAGGAGGGCGGCGAGGAGGGGGGGTTGGGGGGGGGGGGGGCATTGACTCAAGGTACTGCTTAGCCGTTTGTCGGCGAGCGGGAGACTTCAATCTTAAAAAGGGAAGTCATCGTCATTTGATGGCTCGTCTCGTTCAGGGCACGCCGCCTTTGTCTCGCGTTCAATTCCAGTCCCTTCATCGGGTGTCAAAACTCATGCACAATTCCCTCATTGCGAAAAACAGTTGATATAGCCCTAAATCACGAGTGTCTCAAAGGGCTGCACGAGCCAAGACGGCATCCTCGGTGCAGAGCCCACGTCAGGGCAAAGAAAAACGCAATCCAGTGGGATGACAATGAGAAACCTTGGAGAGGACCTCAGATGTGGGTGACCCCCCTATAGAGGAGACCGGCGCAATGGACGTCGAGTGGGTCTAGCTTAATATTGTGAAAGTCCAGTCCATAGTGGATCTGGCATAATTTTGTTAAAGTCCAGTCCATAGTGGACCTAACGTAATAGTGAGAGTCCAGTCCATAGTGGATCTAGCATATTATTGTGAAAGTCCAGTTCATAGTGGATCTAACATAATAGTGAGAGTCCAGTCCATAGTGGATCTTGCATAATATTGTGAATGTCCAGTTAATAGTGGACCTAGCACAATATTGCAAAAGTCCAATCCATAGTGGATCCAACATAATATTGTGAAAGTCCAGTCCATAGTGGATCTAACGTAAGCGTGAAAGTCCAGTCCATAATGGATCTAACGAAACTGTGAGAGTCCAGTCCATAATGGACCTAGCGTAATAGTGTGAAAGTCCAGTCCATAGTGGATCTAACGTAAGCGTGAGAGTCCTGTCCATAATGGATCTAACATTATATTGTGAAAGTCCAGTCCATAGTGGATCTAACGTAAGCGTGAGAGTCCAGTCCATAATGGATCTAACATAATATTGTGAAAGTCCAGTCCATAATGGATCTAACGAAACTGTGAGAGTCCAGTCCATAGTGGATCTAACAAAACAGTGAGAGTCCAGTCCATAGTGGATCTAACAAAACAGTGAGAGTCCAGTCCATAGTGGATCTAAAAAAACAGTGAGAGTCCAGTCCATAGTGGATCTAACAAAACAGTGAGAGTCCAGTCCATAGTGGATCTAACAAAACAGTGAGAGTCCAGTCCATAGTGGATCTAACAAAACAGTGAGAGTCCAGTCCATAGTGGATCTAAAAAAACAGTGAGAGTCCAGTCCATAGTGGATCTAACAAAACAGTGAGAGTCCAGTCCATAGTGGATCTAACAAAACAGTGAGAGTCCAGTCCATAGTGGATCTAAAAAAACAGTGAGAGTCCAGTCCATAGTGGATCTAACAAAACAGTGAGAGTCCAGTCCATAGTGGATCTAACAAAACAGTGAGAGTCCAGTCCATAGTGGATCTAACAAAACAGTGAGAGTCCAGTCCATAGTGGATCTAACAAAACAGTGAGAGTCCAGTCCATAGTGGGGCCAGAGGAATCCCATGCGGAGCGGAGACAGATCACCAGCGCAGAGATGTCCCCAACCGATGTAAGGGCGAGCGCTCCACGCCCGAGTCCCAACTCTGGACAGCCTGCACTTCATCCATGGCCACCGGGTGAAGTGCAGAAAAGAAAAGAAACGGCAGATCAACTGATCTAAAAAGGGAGTCTATTTAAAGGCAATTTTCGCAACTTTTGGTCGCTAATAAAAAAGCCTTGCCTTTACTGAAAGTAGCAGACGATGACGTCACCGGTGTGAGGGCTCCTCACATCCTCACATTGTTTATAATCATAGCCTCAAGCAGCAAGAGCTATTCGGACCGAGAAAGCGACGATTTCCCCATTCATTTGAGCGAGGATGAAAGATTTGTGGATAAGGAAAGTTAGAGTGAAGCACAAAAAACAAAAAAAACAAAAAGCGATGGTTCCAGGCGACGGCAGTGTGAGCGATTCAGATGTAATTAGACACATTTACTAGGATAATTCTGGAAGATCCCTTATCTGCTTATTGTTTTAATGAGATTGTAAAGTCATACCTCAAAGTCGGATGGCTGCGGTGAACGCCAGTGTCTCTGATGGAAGCCATGGAGGAGCCAAGCTCACAGCTGCCCTATTTGACAGCTGCTGCAGGAGGAGGTCCAGTAATCCACCGATGTCTCCGGTAAGAGCTGACTTAATATCACAATTTTCCCATCCAAAAACATGCTGGTTGACGTAGAGAAACATGTTCGCTTGACCGCTCTGTGTTAAAGCTTCACAACAAACAAAGAAACACCGGCTGTGTTTTGTTGCTAAAGGCAACTGCAATCCACCGCTTTCCACCAACAGCATTCTTCTTTGACGTCTCCATTATTAATTGAATAAATTGCAAAAGATTCAGCAACACAGATGTCCAAAATACTGTGTAATTATGCGATGAAAAGAGACGACTTTTAGCCGTGAGTGGTGCTGGGCTAAAAATGTCCGCTCAACCAATAACGTCCCAAGCACGCGTCATCATTCCGCGACGTTTTCAACAAGAAACTCCGCGGGAAATTTAATATTGTAATTTATTAAACTAAACGGGCCGTATTGGCATGTGTTGCAATGTTAATATTTCATCATTGATATATAAACTAATGTTGAATATTCAATAACACGGCAAATTCTTGCATCCAGCACACCTTACAACAGTGGTAATAAAAGATGCAACCTATGCTTAAAAGAGAAATTGTTTATTATATATCATCCAGACCTGTCATCCCTCAACAAGTGCAGTGAAATCATTTTCAACATGCCGCCACAGACGGAAACACCTCCTAGGTAACACATGAGCCAATCACCACGCCCCTACACCTGCCTGTACCCACCCACTCTGTGCCCTATATAAACCATTGTATGTGTACTGTACTGTACTAACTGCTGGCTGATGTGCAGTGAGACCGTATTGCTCTATCAATCATATGGGGCGGTATAGCTCGGTTGGTAGAGTGGCCGTGCCAGAAACTTGGGGGTTGCAGGTTCGATTCCCACTTCCGCCAATCTAGTCACTGCCGTTGTGTCCTTGGGCAAGACACTTTACCCACCTGCTCCCAGTGCCACCACCCACACTGGTTTAAATGTAACTTAGATATTGGGTTTCACTATGTAAAGCGCTTTGAGTCACTAGAGAAAAGCGCTATATAAAAAAAAAAATATATATATATATATCAGACTGCGTGGTCGGTAGTAGTGGGTTTCAGTAGGCCTCCAAGGTTCTAGGAACCAACTTTTGGTGGAAAAGGGCCTAAGCATAGGAAAAGCCGACATCAAAAAGACAGGTTATGTATTGATAGATTAATGGATGAATAGCCAAAGTGTGAGATTCATTGATAATCTATTGACGGATAGGTGGATGAGTGGTTTGATCAGTGCACTATTTGATGGTTTGACGGACAGATACAATGTCAGAAATCTACTGGTTTTAGGCGGACGATTTCATAAAACAGACACAACTCATTGGAGGCTATAGAAAAGGATTAGTCGATCCCGTCAGTCTGTTGTACTTCCTGTCTGCTCGTACCTGCAGCGTGGCTTAACCCTGCCTGTGTGCTACCGGGGAGTCTTTTAGCGGCTAAAATGAGCTTGGATCAGTCCCAGCGGTAGCCCATCAAGAGGTGGGGAGGTTAGTTGGTCGTCACGGCCATCAAGACCCCGGCCCACGCACACCACGCCTGCCGGAATCAATGCTAATTATGCCGCCATCTGTGCAGGCTTGACACCTGTTCGCTTGCAAGCCACGTAGCTAGAAGACTCGAGTCTAGGAAGGAGATGATTAACTCCGTGTCGCCGAAACATAGCCGGTGGGAAATCTTTAATGCAAACTGATGGATTCGGGAAATCTCTGATAGGAAATGTTTGCACGTGAAATGTGTTTGGACAAAAGTTGCGTTGCTAATCAATGTAAAAAGTTCATTAAAATACTAAACTAGAGAGTTTTGTCTGGATAAGCAACCAGTATGGTTAACATTCAAACATTTAATAATACATGTCGGTGTTTATTTGCAAATTACAAAATATAAATAATACATGTCTGTGTTTATCTGTAAATAATATATAAATAATAAAAGTCAGGGTTTATCTGTAAATAACAATATATAAATAATAAATGTCAGTTCTGCGATGAGGTGGCGACTTGTCCAGGGTGTACACCGCCTTCCGCCCGATTGTAGCTGAGATAGGCTCCAGCGCCCCCCGCGAACCCAAAAGGGACAAGATGTAGAAAATGGATGGATGGGTGGATAAATGTCAGTGATTATCTGAAAATAATAATATATAAATAACATGTGTCAGTGTTTATCTGTAAATAACAATAAATAAATAATAAATGTCAGTGTTTATCTGTAAATAACAGTAACTAAATAATAAACAACAGTGTTTATCTGTAAATAACAATATATAAATAATAAATAGCAGTGTATATCTGTAAATAACAATGTATAAATAATAAATGTCAGTGTTTGTCTGTAAATAATATATAAATAATAAATGTCAGTGTTTGTCTGTAAATAACAATATATAAATAATAAATGTCAGTCTTTATCTGTAAATAATATAGAAATAATATATGCCAGTATTTGTCTGTAAATAACAATGTATAAATAATACATGTATTTGTCTGTAAATAACAATGTATAAATAATACATGTAAGTGTTTATCTGAAAATAACAATATATAAATACATGTCAGTGTTTGTCTGTAAATAACAATATATAAATAATACATGTTAGTGTTTATCTGTAAATAACAATATATAAATAATATATGCAAGTGTTTGTCTGTAAATAATGTATAAATAATACATGTGTTTATCTGAAAATAACCATATATAAATAATACATGTCAGAGTTTGTCTGTAAATAACAATATATAAATAATACATGTCAGTGTTTATTTGTAAATGACAACATATAAATATACATGTCTGTGTTTATCTGTAAATAATATATAAATAATAAAAGTTAGGGTTTATCTGAAAATAATGTATAAATGGTAAATGTCAGTGTTTGTCTGTAAATACCAATATATAAATAATGAATGTCAGTGTTTGTCTGTAAATAACAATATATCAATAATAAATGTCAGTGTTTATCTGTAAATAACAATACATAAAAAATAAATGCCAGTGGTTGTCTTTAAAAAATAATATATAAATAATAAATGTCAGTGTTTATCTGTAAATAACAATATATATATATATATATATATATATATATATATATATATATATACTGTATATAATAAATGTCAATGTTTATCCGTAAATAACAATATATAAATAATACATGTGACATTTATCTGTAAAGACCATCCATCCATCCATTTTACTACCGCATGTCTCTTTTGGGGTCGCGGGGGGTGCTGGAGCCTATCTCAGCTGCATTCGGGCGGAAGGTAGGGTACGCCCTGGACAAGTCGCCACCTCATCACAATATATAAATAATAAATGTCAAGGCTTATCTGTAAAAAAACAATCTATAGATAATAAATGTCAGTTTTTGTCTGGTAACAACAATGTATAAATAATAAATGTCAAAGTTTGTCTGTAAATGACAATATATAAATAATAAACGTGAATGTTTATCTGTAAATAACAATATATAAATAATAAATGTTAATATATATCTGTAAATAACAATATATAGATAACAAATGCCAGTGTTTGTCTGGTAATAACAACATATAAATAATAAATGTCAATAAATAAAACTATTCTTTTCCGGAATCTTCCAAGTTTCTCTTTTGAAACCAGGGCCCCCCAAGACCTTGCTATCCTCTCAAAATCTCTGAAACTTGGCCAACATCTGTGGAGTAAACCAGAGTCCCAAAGGACAAAGCCTCCACAAACAGGCGTCACAATTGAGTGCATGGAACCTAAGTAATAGTAAGGTTCGACTTTGCCAACTGACCTGAAGAGTTACTTGCAAGAGGAAACCGATAAAAAAACCTGTTTGGCTGTTTGCTCACCGAGACCAAAAGGTGCGTCAATTCTCCGCCCTGCTTGAAAGAGACCTGCCATTAAGGTGACGTGAGAAACAAATGAGGCCAATTTCTCCTCCAATGTCCCCATCTGATATGTCAATAAAAAGTCCCGGCGGCCACAGGATGCTCCGAGATGGATTCTTCCTGGCAGCCAGACAATCAGTAGAACGCTTCCCACACGCCTTCGATGAGGGTAAGGCATGTGCGGCGGGGGCGGGGGGGTCACTAAGATAAAACCGATAGGAGAAACGGCAGATCGGTTTTGGCGAAATATATGATTTAGTGGCCAGGTTTTGGGAGAGATAAGATAAGGAAGACAATGCATGTGAATCATGTTTGCACCTCACCCAATGAAAAGATTCCTATTTTCCTTTAATATTTGTCTATTTTATTTTTTACACCGGTTTATTTGTCTTTCACTTTCCCAATGTTGGCAGACAAAACTTGATATGATCCATGAATTTTAGGACACAAGTCAACAGCTGATGGCTTCATCTGACCGGGATCTTCAGCTCTCACTGGATCGGTTTGCAGCCGAGTGTGAAGCGACCGGCATGAGAATCAGCACCTCCAAGTCCGAGTCCATGGTTCTCGCCCGGGAAAGGGTGGAGTGCCATCTCCGGGTTGGGGAGGAGACCCTGCCCCAAGTGGAGGAGTTCAAGTACCTAGGAGTCTTGTTCACGAGTGAGGGAAGAGTGGATCGTGAGATCGACAGGCGGATCGGTGCGGCGTCTTCAGTAATGCGGACGTTGTATCGATCCGTTGTGGTGAAGAAGGAGCTGAGCCGGAAGGCAAAGCTCTCAATTTACCGGTCGATCTACGTTCCCATCCTCACCTGTGGTCATGAGCTTTGGGTCATGACCGAAAGGATAAGATCACGGGTACAAGCGGCCCAAATGAGTTTGGGTCTCTCTCTTAGAGATAGGGTGAGAAGCTCTGCCATCCGGGAGGAACTCAAAGTAAAGCCGCTGCTCCTCCACATGGAGAGGAGCCAGATGAGGTGGTTCGGGCATCTGGTCAGGATGCCACCCGAACGCCTCCCTAGGGAGGTGTTTAGGGCACGTCCAACCGGTATATTTCTCCTTACGCTGCATAAAAGGGGAGAAGGAGGTGAGATCGGGGCAGAAGGAGTAGAGTCCGCAGCAGATGCAGCGCAAGAGCGACAGAGAGAGGACGGCGACGACGAAAGCGACCGAAGAGCAAGCTGCAGAGGAGGAGCTGAAAAGCAACCCGGCAAGAGACAGCTTTATTTGAAAAAAATAAAAAGAGTCAACCTGCTCAAAGCCATGTCCTTCCTGAGTGGTCCATGGAACCCGCACGACGACAGTAAGGAACTGTCACATATATATATAATTCCATTTCAATTAATCAGTGTTTGTGGATCTTGTTCAAATCTGAGCTCAGATAACAAAGTTCATGGAAAAAAGGATGGCAGTATAGTCCGTGTGCTGCAGGTAAAGGTGAAAATTGTAAAGAGTTGGCTCGAGAGCCTCCTACCAGCACAGACAGAACAGGTGGTTGGGGTTCCTGGTTGGAATCTTCCAAGAACGATCCTTGGAGGGGGTCTGCAACCTGCGGCTCCATACTTGTGGCTCCCTGGAGCTTTTTCCAGAAATGTATGAAAATAGAAAAAGATGGGGAGGGGGAAAACATATTTTTGTTCTATTAGGGTTTCTGTAGCAGAACAACATGACACAAACCTCCCTAATTTTTTTTAGAAATCCCAGTGTTTATATCAAACATGATTCTCTGATGAGTATTTTGCGAGCACCGTTTTGTCCTACTGATTTTGGCGGTCCTTGAACTCACCGTAGTTTGTTTACATGTATAACTTTATTCAATGATGCCAGAGAAAGACATATTCGTCTAATTTTGTCCACCAAACCTTTAATACTGTGTGTGAATGCTCAAAGGTGAGCTTTGTTGGTGTTATTGAATTGTACGGAGTGCTTATCAAGGATATTTGGTCATTGCACGACTGCAAGATAACAGATAACATTCTATTTAGGCTAGCTGAATGTACATATTACATCACTATGCCTCATTTATCATTTATATTTGTGTCAGGCTTGTCCCTGACAGTTTGGCCATGTTTTAGTTTTTCCTGTGCGTTAGTCTTTGTTTCCTGTCAGCGCTCTTATTTTGTCCGTTTCCTGTTTGTCTCCCTGAGTGCTGTGTCTCCCCAGCTGTGGCTGATTGGCACCTGGCCACACCTGGTGTCAATCAGCCAGATACTATTTAAAGCTGCCTTCCTCTCTAGTCAGGGCTGGATTATTGTATCGTCTTGTCGATGTCACTTCTTGTCACCACTACCTGTCAATGTCATTAGGACTTATCGTTGTAGATGTGTCTACTTCTGTTCACTCTGCTCATGTCATAGTTCCTTCGTGTCACAGTAAGTGTTTTTGTTTCTAGTGCACAGTTAGCCTTTGTGCTAGTTTTTGTTCATAGCCAAGTTTGTTCTCCGCCTTGTGCGCGCCTTTTGTTTGTTCTTGTTTTAGTGTTAAATTAAATCATGTTTTCCCGCACAATGCCTACCGCCTTCTCTGCATCTAGGGGTTCGTCACAAACTCATTGTGACAGACATTGTGACAATTTGAGATAATTGAATATCCTTTACTTTAATCTTCTATGTATATAATTTTGGTTTGCATGTCTCATGACACATTATCTGTATGTAATATTGGGTGCTTTTCAGATAGTTGTTTGTGTGCCATGTTGTTCCAGACCACAGCAAACATTACCGAGCTTGCCAAAGATTGTAATAAATCTATTAAAAGAAAACAGCCTGCCGATTCCTTTAACTTGGACACTCACATCTATACCTTTGGCCAATCTGAGCCAGCCATTTCCAGGAGTTGTCTCACCTTCTAAGTAGCCTCTGATTTACAAATGTTTTCTAATGTTGTATAGAATGTTCGGGCTCCAGTACTCTGGAATGCCCTCCCGGTAACAGTTCGAGATAATACGAATTGAGTACCTTGAAGGTAGAAAAGCGCTATACAAGTACAACCCATTTATCATTTATTTAATACCTCAGTAGAAGCATTTAAGTCTCACCTTAAAACTCATCTGTATACTCTAGCCTTTAAATAGACCTCCTTTTTAGACCAGTTGATCTGCCGCTTCTTTCCTTTCTCCTATGTTCCCCCTCCCAACCGGTCCGATGACCATGGATGAAGTACTGGCTGTCCAGAGTCAAGACCCAGGATGGACCGCTCGCCTGTGTATCGGTTGGGGACATCTCTACGCTGCTGATCCGCCTCCGCTTGAGATGGTTTCCTGTGGACGGGACTGTGGCTGCTGTCTTGGATCGGCTTTGAACTGAACTCTCGCGGCTGTGTTGGAGCCACTATGGATTGAACTTTCACAGTATCATGTTAGACCCGCTCAACATCCATTGCTTTCGGTCCCCTAGAGGGGGGGGGGTTGCCCACATCTGAGGTCCTCTCCAAGGTTTCTCATAGTCAGCATTGTCACTGGCGTCCCACTGGATGTGAATTCTCCCTGCCCACTGGGTGTGAGTTTTCCTTGCCCTTTTGTGGGTTCTTCCGAGGATGTTGTAGTCGTAATGATTTGTGCAGCCCTTTGAGACATTTGTGATTTGGGGCTATATAAATAAACCTTGATTGAATGTGTAGAATAAATATATAACATTTCAACATTTCTGTCAACGGAGATTTGCTTCGGCCTGCGACACATAGTCATTTTGATAGTAGGCTACTATTATAGGTAATATAGACACTTACGTCATGTGTTGCCTTCACTATAAGACTTACTGTATATACAGCTTTTCATTTTGTGCGGCTCCAGACAGATTTGTTTTTTGTATTTTTGGTCCTATGTGGCTCTTTTAACGTTTTGGGTTGCCGACCCCTGGACTAGATGCTTCGTTTCCTTAGCTCGCCATCAAAAAGAGAAGCCTGGCCTGTGCCATATTGCAGTCTACACATATCTCTTATGCTTGACTGCCATCTACTGGTCACACTTATTACACCATGTACCAAATACAATTCCTTCGAGGTCGGTAAGCAAAACCAGAATTATTCCATATATCGGGCGCACCGGGTTAAAAGGCACACTGTCGAATTTTGAGGAAAAAAAATAATTTTAAATGCTTCTTATTGTCCGGAAAATCAATCAATCAATCAATGTTTACTTATATAGCCCTAAATCACTAGTGTCTCAAAGGGCTGCACAAACCACTACGACATCCTCGGTAGGCCCACATAAGGGCAAGGAAAAACTCACACCCAGTGGGACGTCGGTGACAATGATGACTATGAGAACCTTGGAGAGGAGGAAAGCAATGGATGTCTAACATGATACTGTGAGAGTCCAGTCCAAAGCGGATCCAACACAGTCGCGAGAGTCCAGTCCAAAGCGGATCCAACACAGCAGCGAAAGTCCCGTTCACAGCGGAGCCAGCAGGAAACCATCCCAAGCGGAGGCGGATCAGCAGCGCAGAGATGTCCCCAGCCGATACACAGGTGAGCAGTACATGGCCACCGGATCGGACCGGACCCCCTCCACAAGGGAGAGTGGGACACAGAAGAAAAAGAAAAGAAACGGCAGATCAACTGGTCTAAAAAGGGAGTCTATTTAAAGGCTAGAGTATACAAATGAGTTTTAAGGTGAGACTTGGTAAGTATGACAATGTCCACTTTCATTATTACGTTGGCTAGCTGCCATGTTGATGACAACCGTTCTTTATTGCTCTGCGTGGGAAAATATAGCGAACGTGAAGCGCCGATCGATTATTGTAGCGCTAATGGGGAATAAACGTCTGTGGCGATAAAACTTTCCTAAGTAGGCTGAGATTGACGGACAGAAATGAGCGTAAATCCCAATCAGAGGCCGACATTATGAGACCGGGTTGCTTTGCAGCCACGGTGCTTATGGGTAGAGTTATGGCATCTTCTGCCATCGATAGACGCTCATTAGCTATGCCGCTCATAAACTCAAATGTTTTTCAATAAATATCAACGGCGGGAACGAGGCTGAGAGACGCTGACTCGCAATGGCGGCATATGTTGAGGTGGATTGAGTCCTCAGGCTCAGGCAATCTGGTCCCCGTCTCTCCCCTCGTAGAAGATAAATCACGCCGGGTATTTCCCCCCATTATGTTAATCAAAATGCTCGCCATATGCATTATTATTACTGGAGCGCGGGCTTTGTTTCTGCGTGGAAACCTGGAACTTTAATGGATGGCGAAAGGTAGTTTTCAGAATCCAAAACAGCTGCTGTTGTTTATATATCTTGTTAACATGTTGTGTATTGTAGTGGCTCATTTCTGTCCTAAATCTGTTTTGGGTAACTTTCACCTCAGATACATTGGGAAGGACACGACATAAGAGGTCAAGTCATACTGACCAAGTTCTTCCTGAACATTGGACACTTACATAAGTTGAGAACGCATTTTGTATGTCGTGTGGAGTCACCCCAAGATGCACGAGGACCGGGACAAGCAGGAATTGCAGGTAGGAGCTTGGTTTAATAAACAAATGAAAACGCTGGTACAAAAACGGACAAAGAAAAGGCGTGCCGAAGGCACCGGAAGCTAATGCTAACTAGCATCTAGTCCAGAGAGTCCAAAGTAACGTGCCGAGCGCAAGCGAAGCTAAGGCGAAACTTAGCAATAGTAAAGACAAAAATTTACCAACGTGACTGTTGCGTCAGGCGAACAACGAACCAAGACTGAACTAAGGGAGAAGGCAGCCTTAAAGGGGAACATTATCAGCAGACCTATGTAAGCGTCAATATATACCTTGATGGTGCAGAAAAAAGACCATCTATTTTTTTAACCGATTTCCGGACTCTAAATGGGTGAATTTTGGCGAATTAAACGCCTTTCTGTTTATCGCTCTGGAGGGGATGACGTCTGAACGTGACGTCGCCGAGGTAACACAACACATTACAAACACCGGGTCTCAGCTCTGTTATTTTCCGTTTTTTCGACTATTTTTTGGAACTTTGGAGACATCATGCCTCGTCGGTGTGTTGTCGGAGGGTGTAACAACACTAACAGGGAGGGATTCAAGTTGCACCACTGGCCCGAAGATGCGAAAGTGTCTGCCGCCAGACCCCCATTGAATGTACCAAAGTGTCTCCACATTTGACCGGTGATGACAGACATGGCACAGAGATGTATGGATAACCTGCAGATGCATTTGCAACCATTAAGTCAACGAAATCACAAAGGTGAGTTTTGTTGATGTACACTTATGTGCTAATCAGACATATTTGGTTGCGGCATGACTGCCAGCTAATCGATGCTAACATGCTACGCTAATCGATGCTAACATGCAATTTACCGGCGGTGCTAAAGCAGACATGGCACAGAGATGTATGGATAACCTGCAGATGCATTTGCAACGATAAAGTCAACACATTCACGAAGGTGAGTTTTGTTGATGTTGACTGCCAGCTAATCGATGCTAACATGCTATGCTAATCGATGCTAACATGCTATTTACCGGTGGTGCTAAAGCAGACATGGCACAGAGATGTATGGATAACCTGCCGATGCATTTGCAACTATAAAGTCAACAAATTCACGAAGGTGAGTTTTGTTGATGTTGACTGCCAGCTAATCGATGCTAACATGCTACGCTAATCAATGCTAACATGCTATTTACCGCCATTGCTAAAGCAGACATGGCACAGAGATGTATGGATAACCTGCCGATGCATTTACAACTATATTACGTTTCCTTCCACCCACATTTAATGCGAAAAAAACACTTACCAATCGACGGATTTAAGTTGCTCCCGTGTCAAGAGATGCGAAAGTCCTGATCGTTTGGTCCGCACATTTTACCGGCGATGCTAAGGCAACTATTCGGCCATGCTATGGCTATGAATAGCGTCAATAGCTATTCGCTCAATAGCTTCAGTTTCTTCTTCAATACTTTCATACTCCAACCATCCGTTTCAATACATGCGTAATCTGTTGAATCGCTTAAGTCGCTGAAATCCGAGTCTGAATCCGAGCTAATGTCGCTATATCTTGCTGTGGTATTCCCATTGTTTGTTTACATTGGCAGCACTGTGTGACGTCACAGGGAAATGGATAGTCACATCGCAAATAGCGAAAATCAAGCACTTTAAAGCTTTTTTTAGGGATATTCCTGGACCGGTAAAATTTGGAAAAAAACTTCAAAAAATACAACAAGCCACTGGGAACTGATTTTTATGGTTTTTAACCCTTTTGAAATTGTGATAATGTTCCCCTTTAAATACAATCCATCCATCCATCCATTTTCTACTGCTTATTCCCTTTCGGGGTCGCGGGGGGCGCTGGCACCTATCTCAGCTACAATCGGGCGGAAGGCAGGCTACACCCTGGACAAGTCGCCACCTCATCACAGGCCCAACACAGATAGACAGACAACATTCACACACTAGGGCCAATTTAGTGTTGCCAATCAACCTATCCCCAGGTGCATGTATTTCGAAGTGGGAGGAAGCCGGAGTACCCGGAGGGAACCCACGCAGTCACGGGGAGAACATGCAAACTCCACACAGAAAGATCCCGAGCCTGGATTTGAACCCAGGACTGCAGGAACTTCTTATTGTGAGGCAGACGCACTAACCCCTCTGCCAAGGAAACAGTTATGATAAAAATCAGGTGATCATGCAGCGTATAAATAAGAAGCTAAGACCAAGCCTGCTGTGCGCCCTTATTAATTCTTTCCTGAGGGTGCACCATCTTTCGTCTCATGAGACACAGTCTGTTTTCATATCGATTCAATCCAACTTTGTACTATCTGACTGTGTGTAATTAAAACTGTTGTAACAAACTCTCTATTGTCCCTGTTTAAGATTCGGACTTTTCCACCATATAAAATTGGCTACCGGCCCCGGGTTAAATCCCCGACATTTCTACTACAGTGTGTTGGACAAAAAAGGGGGCGTTTGTCGCCAAATGCATTAATCTAGCTTCATTTTTTTGAGGCTAGATTGGGTCTCTGACCCTATCTCCCTCCCGGCCTCCCGTCTTAAATTCCAAGGTTGATCGTGCCACGAGATGTCCTTGACTGAAACCAGACGCCAGTCTAGAACGGGCCGTTGGGCCAACAATGTCATTGTTATGGCCGTTGTCGTCTCAATTAGCAGGCGGGTGCTAAAACAGCAGAGCTCTAAAGAGGTGTCATCGGTGTTAACGTGGGACACAAACGTCGCCCGCCATAAACCTGAGCACTCATGCCCGCCGCTGACAGGGCTGTTTGACTGTCCTTGCAAACCCCCCCCCCCCGCTCTCAAAAGGTGGGGAAACAGGACCAAAGTCAGTGTTCATTAACAAAAAAATAATATACAAAAATGAGGGGTATTTTATTTGAACTAAGCAAAAAATACCTGCCAATAGAACAAGAAAATCGGGCTTGTCAAGACTTTCCAAAACAAATAGCCTCAATGAACCCCAAAATACCTTAAAATAACTACCGTATTTTTCGGACTATAAGTAACAGTTTTTTTTCCATAGTTTGGCCAGGGGTGCGACTTATACTCAGGAGCGATTTATGTGTGAAATTATTAACACATTACCGTAAAATATCAAATAATATTATTTAGCTCATTCACGTAAGAGACTAGACGTATAAGATTCCGTGGGATTTATCGATTAGGAGTGACAGATTGTTTGGTAAACGTATAGCATGTTCTATAAGTTATAGTTATTTGAATGACTCTTACCATAATATCAATCAATCAATGTTTATTTATATAGCCCCAAATCACAAATGTCTCAAAGGACTGCACAAATCATTACGACTACAACATCCTCGGAAGAACCCACAAAAGGGCAAGGAAAACTCACACCCAGTGGGCAGGGAGAATTCACATCCAGTGGGACGCCAGTGACAATGCTGACTATGAGAAACCTTGGAGAGGACCTCAGATGTGGGCAACCCCCCCCCCTCTAGGGGACCGAAAGCAATGGATGTGGAGCGGGTCTAACATGATACTGTGAAAGTTCAATCCATAGTGGCTCCAAGACAGCAGCGAGAGTCCCGTCCACAGGAAACCATCTCAAGCGGAGGCGGATCAGCAGCGTAGAGATGTCCCCAATCGATACAGGCGAGCGGTCAGTCCTGGGTCCCGACGAGCGGTCCATCCTGGGTCTCGACTCTGGACAGCCAGTACTTCATCCATGGTCATCGGACCGGACCCCCTCCACAAGGGAGGGGGGACATAGGAGAAAGAAAAGAAGCGGCAGATCAACTGGTCTAAAAAGGAGGTCTATTTAAAGGCTAGAGTATACAGATGAGTTTTAAGGTGAGACTTAAATGCTTCTACTGAGGTAGCATCTCGAACTGTTACCGGGAGGGCATTCCAGAGTACTGGAGCCCCAACGGAAAAGTTAAGTTAACATAGCAGGCACCTTCTTAGTTGGTTACTTAAACGTCACATAACGTACACTTATTCAGCCTGTTCACTATTCTTTATTTATTTTAAATTGCCTTTCAAATGTCTATTCTTGGTGTTGGGTTTTATCAAATAAATTTCCCCCCAAAATGCGACTTATATATGTTTTTTTCCTTCTTTCTTATGCATTTTCGACAGGTGCGACTTATACTCCGGAGCGACTTATACTCCGAAAAATACGGTATATTTTCACTAATAACAGCTGTACTGTTGTGATCCGTGACTCGGATCTTCACATATTATTGTTTATTTGGTTCTCATTCTCCGTTTGATCCGTTTATTTCCCGTTTTTTCCATCACCATGGTTACTTATTAGTTTAAGCTGTTACTCCCGGTTCCTGCACACCTGTTCTCTGTTAATCACCTTCCCTTTATAAGCCTTCCTCCTTTCATTCTTCGGCCTGGGACTCTATTTTGTTTTCACACAACGGTACGTCTGCTTTGCACTTTTGCTTACATGCAAGTCCTGTATTATTCTCGCGAGCTCTCACGCTGCGCACATTTTATTCATTCTTAGCTCTCATACTAAATGTTTTGTTTTCCCCTTTGTGTGCCTATGTGCCACTTTAGTTTACTATTTGTTTATCCTAGCTTTCATGCTAGCGTCTTTTGTTTGCCTTTTCTTGGCTCCAGTATTTTTGTTTTCTGGCGCCTTTTGTTATTCAAATAAATAGTTAAACCTTACCTTTGCTGTGTTCAATTTCGACGCATCCTTGAGGGAATCGAACCCGGCACCACGATGCCAAACGGACGTTACATGTACTATTATATGAGTACATATTTTCTATTGTTTCATTGAAAATAAAACAGCAAAAGTCCATTTGGCTGTCATCTGTTTTAGTATGATTTTTTTTTTACATGCTTGAAATAAGAAATAATTACTTTAAAAAAGTAGTTTTATAGTGTTGATGACACAGCTTTGCAACAGTTGATATTCTAGTTTCAAGCATGTTTTACTCATCAAATCTCAGCAACAAGCTGTAATATCTTATTGAGATCATTTAGGACCAAAACACAAGTGCATCAGAGTCATTTTGATAGTAGGCAAATGTGTTGTCTTCCTTATAACACTTATTTAAGGCTTTAATTTTTTTCCGTGTCCAGACAGATTTGCTTTCTGTATTTTAAAGGCCTACTGAAACCCACTACTACCGACCACGCAGTCTGATAGTTTATACATCAATGATGAAATATTAACATTGCAACACATGCCAATATGGCCTTTTTAGTTTACTAAATTGCAATTTTAAATTTCCCGCTGAGTTTCTTGTTGAAAATTATCCTAGTAAACGTGTGTAATTACATCTGCAACGCTCACACTGCCGCCGCCTGGAGCTGTCGCCTTTTCTTTTTTTTTCAGTGCCTCACTCTAACTTTCCTCATCCACGAATCTTTCATCCTCGCTCAAATGAATGGGGAAATCGTCGCTTTCTCGGTCCGAATAACTCTTGCTGCTGGAGGCTATGATTATAAACAATGTGAGGATGTGAGGAGCCCTACAACCCGTGACGTCACGCGCACATCGTCTGCTACATCATTACTTCCGGATGGCATCCTGACCAGATGCCCGAACCACCTCATCTGGCTCCTCTCCATGTGGAGGAGCAGCGGCTTTACTTTGAGTTCCTCCCGGATGGCAGAGCTTCTCACCCTATCTCTAAGGGAGAGACCCAAACTAATTTGGGCCGCTTGTACCCGTGAGCTTATCCTTTCGGTCATGACCCAAAGCTCATGACCATAGGTGAGGATGGGAACGTAGATCGACCGGTAAATTGAGAGCTTTGCCTTCCGGCTCAGCTCCTTCTTCACCACAACGGACCGGTACAACGTCCGCATTACTGAAGACGCTGCACCGATCCGCCTGTCGATCTCACCATCCACTCTTCCCCCACTCGTGAACAAGACTCCTAGGTACTTGAACTCCTCCACTTGGGGCAGGGTCTCCTCCCCAACCCGGAGATATTTATATATATAATAAAATAAATATATATAGCTAGAATTCACTTAAAGTCAAGTATTTCATACATATCAATCAATCAATCAATCAATGTTTACTTATATAGCCCTAAATCACTAGTGTCTCAAAGGGCTGCACAAACCACTACGACATCCTCGGTAGGCCCACATAAGGGCAAGGAAAACTCACACCCAGTGGGACGTCTGTGACAATGATGACTATGAGAACCTTGGAGAGGAGGAAAGCAATGGATGTGGAGCGGGTCTAACATGATACTGTGAAAGTTCAATCCATAATGGATCCAACACAGTCGCGAGAGTCCAGTCCAAAGCGGATCCAACACAGCAGCGAGAGTCCCGTTCACAGCGGAGCCAGCAGGAAACCATCCCAAGCGGAGGCGGATCAGCAGCGCAGAGATGTCCCCAGCCGATACACAGGCGAGCAGTACATGGCCACCGGATCGGACCGGACCCCCTCCACAAGGGAGAGTGGGACATAGAAGAAAAAGAAAAGAAACGGCAGATCAACTGGTCTAAAAAGGGAGTCTATTTAAAGGCTAGAGTATACAAATGAGTTTTAAGGTGAGACTTAAATGCTTCTACTGAGGTGGCATCTCGAACTGTTACTGGGAGGGCATTCCAGAATACTGGAGCCCGAACGGAAAACGCTCTATAGCCCGCAGACTTTTTTTGGGCTTTGGGAATCACTAATAAGCCGGAGTCCTTTGAACGCAGATTTCTTGCCGGGACATATGGTACAATACAATGGGCAAGATAGGATGGAGCTAGACCGTGTAGTATTTTATACGTAAGTAGTAAAACCTTAAAGTCACATCTTAAGTGCACAGGAAGCCAGTGCAGGTGAGCCAGTATAGGTATATATGTATGTATATATGTATATAAAGGTATATACAGTATAGGTATATATGTATGTATATATGTATATAAAGGTATATACAGTATAGGTATATATGTATGTATATATGTATATAAAGGTATATACAGTACAGGTATATATGTATGTATATATGTATATAAAGGTATATACAGTACAGGTATATATGTATGTATATATGTATATAAAGGTATATACAGTACAGGCGTAATGTGATCAAACTTTCTTGTTCTTGTCAAAAGTCTAGCAGCCGCATTTTGTACCAACTGTAATCTTTTAATGCTAGACATGGGGGGACTTGAAAATAATACATATATTTATATATATATATGAAATACTCGAGTTGGTGAATTATACGCCACCCCTCTTAACCACGCCCCCCGCCCCAAACACGCCTCCGCCCCACCCCGACCACGCCCCCCCACCTCCCGAAATCGGAGGTGTCATGGTTGGCAAGTATGAGACCCCCCCACAGATAGACGGACTCACAATCGCACACTAAGGAGAATTTAGCGTCGCCAATCCCCGGAGAAATGTCTTACAAATTCACAAAATCACATTTTGATTCAATGTTCACCCTCAAAACCGCGACAAATTCAGTAATTCTAGAGCGCAACAATCCCGGGAGGGAACAACAAATGTCCACAGCAGGCCAGTAGTTGGCGATGACTTCACTACATTGAGCTTTAAGTAGGAGACTTAAATAGTGCTTTTCCATAAGTACATACAATAACTGCACAGCTCCGGTGTTTAATGACATGAACGCTTGTTTGCATTCTCTCCGCTTTGGAAGGCAAACGCATTCAAGAATTAGGAAGACTAATTCCGTTTCTTCTTTTTGCGTCTCCAAGCAACCGCGTCATTAAGACGGAACGCTGAGAACGAGGCGGAGGGCGTGGGGGGAACGGGAGGGCCAACATTTATTTATCCTCGCCGTTTTCCTGGTGGTGCCGGCGTCATTAGAACAGCTCGCCGCGTCCCATTCGCCGCCATTATCGGTGCTATCAGCGCCGCACAGCGAGATTCCAAGCGGGGCTATAAATACTGGGCCTGGACCGCATGCTGGCGAGCACATCATCTCTCCGACACGACTTAATGATGGGAACCAACATCTAATGTCTTTTTGCCCTCTCTCTTTCCACAACAATAAAGTCAGGCAACTCGCGTTTCGACACACACCTAAGCAACATCCAGAAAGTGTCAAGGAAATGATAAATGATAAAACGTCTTTCCCCCTCCCGTCGATTGCATCAGGGTCACTGGCGCCGCAACTTGGAATGCAAAAAAGGACGCTTTATCTGAATTCATTATAAATGGATCTATATCTTATGTTTAGGGCCGAGGACACCATTTGTATCACAATGCAAATATCCATCATTAAATGTTGACACTTCATTTTTCTTGGGCAAAGTAAGAAGAATGTTTCGCGTCGAGGCGGCCGGGTGGATTTTTTTGGGGGTGTGTTGTTGCGTCGGAATTGAGCAGTTTGTCGCAAATACCTGAGGTGAGGACTACTCTGCGGTGGAACTTTGCAGGTATGATAAATAATGTTGCATTCGACATGGAGCACGCAGAGACTGTTTCCATGCACCGGATGGTAAGGATTGTTTTAACAGATTACTTTTCGGTGCATTTCACTCAAATAAACAGCTCCGTCTTAACCCTTCATAAGACACAAATATCTAAAAAAATGTATTCTTATTAGTCCGATTGTGTATTTTTTTTTATTGATTTACCATATTTCCTTGAATTGCCGCCGGGTGTATACTATGCGCCTGCCTAGAATTTCCACCGGGTCAAACTCGTCACGTCACGATTGACACTTCACCTGTCATCAATTTCAAAATAGAGGAGGCTGATTTCAATAATTTGAAATCGCATAAAGTGAAGAAGATTAAGAGCTATTCAGTAGGATTTAAGGTCCAAGCTAATGAATATGCTAAAAAGAACAGTAAGCAGCTATGTTTTATTAATATACCGTAGCTGCGTGTGTCAAATATGAGTCATTCAATGACTCCCGCCTCCTGGTGGTAGAGGGCGCTAGTGATCCTTCTTGCGACTACTCGGCTGCAGAAGAAGTGACAACAAGCAGCAAGAGTTTATTTTTTCCTCTCGCTTGCACTTTTAACATGGAGGATTACATATCTAAAATAAAACAGTTTTCTAAACTGAACTTTCAATAGAAGCAGGAGGTAATAAAAGAAGATCTCCATCGAGACAAAGAGACTTTTAAAAGTGAAGAAAGATAAGGAAGACCTCTATAAATAAGTTATAAATGCTTTTGATCAGAAGAAGCTGCGTATGGACTTCATTTATAAGTAAAGGTAAGACCATTAAATGTGATTTTCATGATGAGATCCTTACATCACACTCAAATTTATAAGCGCGGGCCTAAATTTACCGCATGCCTTTAGTAAACGCCGGAATGAGAAGAAGTTTTAAATTAATTAGCGACCCGGTGTCATGCCTGTTAAGCAAGGTTTATGTTTTGTTTTGTTTTTGGACTCTTGCTTCAGGTTTTGCATTTCCTGGTTTTGTTTGTTTCCATGCCAACCCATTGACTTTCACCTTGCCGTCCTAGTCACGCCCCGTCCCTCAGCTCTCACACCTGTTTCTCATTAACACTGCTACTACTTAAGTCGTTTGCTTTCTGTTCATCGTTCTGGGAACTTTGCTTGCCTTCACGCACACACGCTACCCTTGCTGCACCTCCTTCTTGCCCTCGTCCATAGTTCCATGTCAAGTAAGTTGTTGTATATAGTCATAGTTAATTGCTTTTGTGCTAAGTCCTTTTGTTTATGTCCATAGTTCATTCATGCCGTCGTGCAAGTGTTTTTGTTTTCCTGTTTGTATTTTTGTAGCCAAGTTTTGTACCTCCTGGTGAGCGCCCTTAGTTTGTTTATTTTTTATTATAGGGTTTAAATAAACAAATATGTACCTGAATTCACGCCTGGCTCGTCCTGTAATCCCGCTGCGTCGGAGAAGCAAAAACAATCCATGTCCAGGTGTGACACCCGGCGGCAATTCAAGGAAATACGGTATTCGTGATATAAATAATAATTATAACGTGGATCCCCGCATATACACATTCAGCATTCACGCCCACGCAACATCAAGGATTTTTGGTGGATAATAATTTAATAAAAATAATATTTTAAGTTGTGTGTCAAAACACATTTTTTTTTTATATCTCAATTACCCAATTACTTGGTTTTTCGCCATTTGCGAGTGGTCTCAGAACGTAGCCCCCACAAAATGCGGCGATCTCTTGTAATATAATTCTTCCCCAAAGTATTTTAATCAATAAAATACAGAATAATTAACACAAAAAATTACCCTGTCAAAAAATAGTATCATGTTATTATTATAATGTATATTATAAATATTATAATTATTATTGTTGTTGTTTTTATTATTAATATTATTACAATATGAACCATTTAAAAATATTATTGTGCTGTATCATAGCAATTTTGTCGGGTGAAGTAAATCACATTTATATAGCGCTTTTTCTCTAATGACTCAAAGCGCTTTACATAGTGAAACCCAATATCTAATTTTTTCATTTAAACCAGTGTGGGTGGCACTGGGAGCAGGTGGGTAAAGTGTCTTGCCCAAGTACACAACGGCAGTAACTAGGATGGCGGAAGCGGGGATCGAACCTGCAACCCTCAAGTTGCTGGCACGGCCACTCTACCAACCGAGCTATGCCGCCCGGTTAGATATTTGTTCCTTTTTTGTTTTGAAAAATGTGTTGATTAACTTAAATAATATATATGTATATATTATATATATATGTATATATACATATATGTATATATGTATATATATTAGGGACGGTGTGGCGCAGTGGGAGAGTGGCCGTGCGCAACCCGAGGGTCACTGGTTCAAATCCCACCTAGAACCAACCTCGCCACGTCCGTTGTGTCCTGAGCAAGACACTTCACCCTTGCTCCTGATGGGTGCTGGTTGGCGCCTTGCATGGCAGCTCCCTCCATCAGTGTGTGAATGTGTGTGTGAATGTGGAAGTAGTGTCAAAGCGCTTTGAGTACCTTGAAGGTAGAAAAGCGATATACAAGTACAACCCATTTATCATTTATTTATTTATGTATATATACATATATATGTATATATATACATATGTATGTATATATGTATGTATATGTATATATATATGTATATATACATATATATGTATATATATACATATGTATGTATATATGTATGTATATGTATATATATATGTATATATACATATATATATATATATACACATACATATATATACATACATATATATATATACATACATACACATATATATATATATACATACATACACATATATATATATATACACATACATATATATATATATATATATATACACATACATATATACATATATATATACATACACATATATATATATATATATATGTATATATATATATATACACATATATATATATACACATACATATACATATATATATAAAACACACACACACACACACATATACATATATATTTATTTATATGTCATATAATATTTGTTGTATTTGTTGACTGAGGGTGATATCAACTGACATTAACAATTCAAGAAAATATTATCGGATATCACAACTTTTGTGCTTTTTCCCCCTCTTTTAATCAGCATTGCTATACTTTTTAAGGTATAAAAAATGTTCTTCGATCATATATTTTTCACCAGCGTTTCTTCGATGAGTCGTTATGTGGCCTTACTTTGAGGCGTGTGGTGTCTTAAGTGCGACAGGAAGTTGCCCCTGCAAGCTCTTTGTAGTCTGCCGTCAAACAGAGTAGACGTGGAGGGGGGGGGGGGAAAGGAGCATGTCGTCGAGTTGCT